>NW_022604019.1:0-7500 GCF_008692095.1 Etheostoma spectabile | reverse complement strand
CCTTTGATTGGCTGATACAGATGAAGAGGACGGAGTGGTTTGTGAAGACGAAGACTGTCCGGCTGGGGAAACAGAGGGGGCGGGACAGGTTTTGGGCCGAGGAGGGGTCGTCTGGTTGGCTGGAGGCGGCGGTCGCCCAGGGGTGGATTTGATTGGTGGAGGACGAAGGGGGAGGAGCTTTGCGCTTGAAGGCCTGGAGAGAAAGAGGGAGATTGATTTATGGCACCAATCAACAACAACTTAATATAAAATTGAAAAGGAAATTTCCAACATGTTTATAATGCTGCATAATCAAAACAATGAAAGGAATCAGACTAGATCTACAACTAACTGGGAAAGTAAACAATCACAATTTTATTATAAACTAATATGTTTGATTTTATGGGACAGTAAAATCACATTTGAAGGATTATTCCCCTCTTGAAGTGTTAGAAATCTCTTCCTCACCGCGGAGGGAGAGGAGGGTCTGAGGAGCTTGGGTTTGCAGGGCTGCTGGTTTCTGGTTTGGTCTGAATCACGGGACCTTTCCTCAGGGCCGGAGCGGGTTGTTTGAGGCCCGGGCTCTGAACCGGGGCCGTCCCTGAAGGTCTGGGGGCTATAGCCGGGGCAGCAGCTGTGGGTTTGGGCGGGACAGGGTTTGAATCTGGAGGCGATGGCGAGACGCCAGAGGGTTTGGGGGCCAGGTGGAGACCACTTGGAGCTGGGGGGTGCAGAGCAGACATCAGGTCACCACCCACTGCTCATATCAGACGCTACAGTGACAACTTTAACAGTTAGGGACAATTTAAAGTGGTGAGTATCAAGATTATGAAGGTAACGAAAGGCTTAAAATGGAGACAAAGTTAGGAGACATGTGAAGGAATAAAATACTAAAAACCAGCCACACTGAACGTCATTTATTCCTCATACTCTTAATTTATTCAACACTCACGGTTTGTAAAGCACCTGAAGAGCTGCCTAATGGGAATTATCTGTCAAGTTAACAATCACATGGCTTGGCTACACACACACACACACACACACACACACACACACACACACACACACACACACCACACACACACACACACCACACCACACACACCCACACACACACACACACACACACCCACACACACACACCACACACACACACACACACACCACACACACACACACACACACACACACAGCTCTTAAGAGAAATATTGTCTATATTTTGATCCAGCTCCAAAGAAATCAATTTATATTGCATCAAGTTGATCCAGACCACATTATTTCTCTCTCTATCTCACACACACACACACACACACACACACCACACACACACACCAACACACACACACACACCACCACACACACACACACACAACACACACACACAACACACACTTACCGCTGGCTCTGCGTGGTGATGTCAGCGCGGCGGTTTGGTCGGGACACCTGGACGGCCACTTCTTAATTTCACTGAAATAAAAAAATTAAAAAAACGAGTCTGAATTTAGACAGAATAACAAAACGTGGGGCCGTTAACGTTAAAGTTCAGTCTCAATCAGCTGGTGAACTCGTGCCAATCTGTTTACATGAGGTTCGGAGGAAGCGTGCTGCTTCCTGTTTACTCAGCTTATCAATCAGATAAGCTGAGTGTGTAGCTGCTGCTGATAAGCTGCGTTTAGCTAAGCGTCATTGAAGGAAATTCAGACTTATTTGCAAAGCAGCTGCAGTGATTACTAGAGATGATTATTTGTTCAGGTATCACCACAGTGAGGCTTCGTAGGGACTGTATGTCAATGTACTTACTAGGAAAGTACATTTTGATGTTATACGGACATACTGTGGTCAGATTCTTTTAGTCACTTTTGATATAACTTTAAAACTTAAGTGTGATGTCAAAAAAGAGCAAAGCGTGGATGAACTGTGTTCTTCTTAGTTAGATCTGGCCATTAATTAAGATGCAATCACCACAAACTATGTGCATAAATTACAGAATGTCATTGTACTTTGTGCAGCTGTAAAATTCAGTTTTTAACATTTGCACATCGTTAGCCTCGTTCAGCCATTCTCAGAGCAAACGAGGGATGGTAAAAGTGAACGATAGAGTGACAACAAAACAGCATTTGAGTCGATTTGTCATGCAAACTTTAGAGAATCAGGCAAGGTTTTGTTGAGCTTGACTAGTTCAATATTTGAACAAAGTTTTGAGTGTTTGATTACATAAAGGAGTGCTTCTCTCTCTCTCTCTCCCTCTCCCTCTCTCTCTCTCTCTCTCTCCCTCCCTCTCCCTCTCTCTCTCTCTCTCTCTCTCTCTCTCTCTCTCTCTCTCTCTCTCTCTCTCTCTCTCTGATATCAGTGTCTCTGATTGCCTCATTATTGAGTGCTAAACAGAGTTTCTTTGTAATCTCAGACTAAACATCTCAGCTCCCACAGGAAGAAAAGGAAAAGACTGAGAACTGAAGACGCAGACGGAGGAAGTGACTCTTCCTTTCTGCCTAGTCTGACATGACAGATACCAATTATGTCTGCAAATAAACTACATGTACCGTGTTGACTAATAAAACACTAAAAGCACGGACAGTCTCTGCACTGAACTTTAAAGCCTAAATATTGACTTTGCATGTCAAACGTTGCTGACCACTTCAAAAGGTCCAGTGTGTTTAGTTGATCACAAACTTCACAAACTTGTCCTTTCCATGAAGATTTTCCACCACCAGCAACTCCAAGTATTCCTCTTGGCTTGAAATTTTACATTTGCATTCACATGAACTGGAGTAGATGCTGCATAATCATGCTCCATCTTGAAATACGTTAGCCGGAGAGGGACATGCAGGACGTACTGCTCGGCCTTTCACATTTTCACTGTCAAATGATCACGCTGTCACACTGCTAACGGATATCATCGGCAAGTTAGAAGAAGGAAACACGGAGGACCACACGTATTCAAAATCCAGATTTCAGGAACCGGAGTCTTCTTCTTCTTCGGCCCAAAGAACTTAAAAAAAGGATATTGAAAAGAGCAAGAGACCAGCTTTTTGAAGCGTGAAGGCTTTGACCTGCGTGGCACGAGAGAGTTGATTGTGATATACTGTATGATCTCAACGTTTGATGGGAGAAATTCCTGCATATCGGACCTTTAAGGGTTAATATGGGGGGGCAGTAGCTCAGTCCGTAGGGGGTTGGGTTGGGAACCGGAGGGTCACTGGAGAGATGCCGCTTCACTTCCTGGGCACTGCCAGGTGCTCTTGAGCAAGGCATCTTCCCCCCCCCCAACCGCTCAGGGCGCTGGTCCAGCTGGCAGCCCCCCCACTCTGACATCTCTCCATTAGTGCATGTATAGGTCCTGAGCATGTGTGTGTATTTCAGGCCTGTGTGTGATTACTAACAAAGTGTGTATGCAGATTGTAAATTGTAATTTCCCCGCTGGGGATTAATAAACAAATTAAAATTAAACTAAATTAATAAGTTCTTCTGTGCTGTTGTTAAAAGTAAACTTATGTTGAGGAAAGAAAACAGGACTGAACCTTGAAAGTGGATAAAAGACGCATTTCCGTATTTTACTGCAAGAGAGACGAAAAACAAATAAATGTACACATCTGAGAAGCTGGGTGCTTTCTTTTCAGATCTGGAGACTCAACGTCTTGTAAATTAAAGGTTGTAGGTCCTGTTCCCACTAACATTAAGACTAACAGTCAGTGTAAAACCTCCACCTGCTGATTTAGAGTCACTCTTACAACATCAGCCAAACGTCTTAAATGTGGAAAACAAACATCTGTTGGCAGTAAAAGACAAATGGAACATGGGGGAAAAGAGATGGAAAACATTATGAAATCTTACTTAGTTGCAGTGTTTTTGGCTTTAAATGTACAGGCTGACTACATAAACAAAACGCACTGACTACTCTGATAAAGGAGAACTAGAAGTCTAAAACGCCCTTTAGTGGTAAATCAGGACACTCAAAATGTCTCACCTCAATTATGCTGAACACAGATTTACGATGAGTCATCATAAAGTTATATTTACGTTGTGTTTTTCCAGATTACTGCCACAATTACCTTCGAAAGTTCCCCCTTGGTGTTTGTTTCGTGCATGTAACACCATTAAAAAGCCAAAAAATTAATCTGTAGCCACACAGAGCAGCGCTGGCCTTTCAGAATAAAATCAACATCCATATTTTGTGGTATTTTTGGTTTAAACATCCAGTTGTAAGTTGCTCACAAAATGTTTACTTAATAGGAGTTTTACTTTTGTAGTTGTTAGGACAAAAACTCTACCTAAGATCTGAGGCTGCAACTGAAAATTATTTTTTATTATCGATTGCTTTCTCTTTAAATCGTTTACTCAACAAAATGTCTAAAAAAAAAGCGAAAACATCACATAGCCCTAAAAGGCCAAGTTTATGTCGCCAAATACTTAGTGTGGCCCAACAACCAGTCACCAAACACCCAAAAAGTATTGTTTTACCATCCCGTAAGTCATAAAAAAATAGCTTATTTAGAAGCTTGAACAAAGGACTTCTTTGGATCCAAAAGGAATCGATCGACTTATTTATTCATCTTTTCAGCGGCTTTGTCACAGTGTTCGAATATTATATCGCAAGAGAAAATAATCGATGTCTCCTTTATTACTTTGAATAGAAAACCCACTTTCCAGCCACTTTCTGACTTGATAGATTTGTTTTTGCCGTTTCTACCAGAAGAAAATAATAAAACTCACCAGTTTGGTCTGCAGCGTCCTGCTGCGTCTCATCACCTCCGGCCTGAGTCTCTGCCGGCGCTCCACTGCAGACCTCCGACGAGGGTCTCGTGGGCAGAGTTAGGGTGACATGCCCAGCCGGCGTGATCTTGTCCTGGGGTTGTGCTCCTAGGCTGGTCCTGGGGGCGACTGGAGGTCTGGGCGGAGGTTTGGGGTCGGCTGAGGAAGGAGTCTCGCTGACAGAGGGGGCGAGTTTGGGTGGTGGAGGCCTCGGGGCCGGCACGGGGGCAGGGGAAGGGGTTCCAGGCGTGAGGGTTTCTCTAGCAGACTGTGGTTTGGGGGATACTGCAGGTTTTACAGTGTTTGTGCAGGGTTCGGGTACCAAAGCTGGAGCAGATTTCAGGGCGCCAGAAGCTGCTGGAGGGTTTAAGTCCGTTTCGGTGCAACCCGAGTCCGCCGTGTCTGCTGTCAAACCCCCGTCCTCCCAGAAATCTTTGCTGGATGGTTTGGGGGCATGGGAAAGATTTTTGGGTTTCGGGGCGACAGCGGGAGGGACGGATTTGGCTGGTTGCCCCTGGAGACGGGGGCGTGGCCGGGGTTCAGGTCTGTTTGCGACCCCAAAGTCTCTGTTTTTACCGTCTGCACAGCTCCCATCAGCCACCTGCTGCTGCTCAAAGGCTTGTATCCTCGCCTTCAGGGTAGCCATGTCCTCCTCGTCCTCGTCTTCGTCCCCGCTCTCCGATTGGCTGTGCTCGCTGCTGTCGCTGCGGCGCTCGGGGAAGCCCCAGTCGTCTGCGCTGAAGGCCTGGAGCAGCTCCTGGAGGTACTTGCCCTGACTCACGTCCCGGTTGGCGGCGGCGTCCGATCCCGCGCGGGCCGCTAGCGTGGCCAAACCGTCCTCTCGCAGTTTCACCAAAGTCTGGACTTTGACGTCGCTGCCGATAGGCGCGCTGAGCCTGGAGCGCAGGCGGGGGCGTGGCCTGGGACGCTCCAAGGGGACGGGAGAGGAAGCGGTGGGAAGAGCGGCCGCGTCAACAGCAGCAAGCGACCGATCCCATTGGCCAGGTTCGAGGGTCAGTGAAGAGGTCGCAGCACTGTGTGTGAGCGGAAGTGTGTGTGACCGGGTGTGTGTCTGGTACCACGCCGTCACCGTCAACGGAGGGGAGTGCTGATTGGCTGGCAGCGATGATGTCGTCGGCGACGGTGATGATGTCGTTGTCAACGTCGGCCGGTTTGCGAGGGTGAGGGACAGGCGGCAATAGTGGTCTCACTGGTCTTCTTTCTGCACACAAACACACACATTTTAAATAAATAACAGTTTTTCTTCAAGAGAAAGTTGAGTTTCAAAGCCCTTCCAGATGTTTCTCTCCACAAGACTGAAGTTATTTGCATCATGTACTGTCGATGTAGTGAACACTGGAGTACCTACAGTCTTGAGCGTTTAAAAACTGGGAAAATATGTATAAAAAGTACATTTAGAGCATAAACAACGAGCGATTAATCCCACGTTAACTACTGAACACTACTGCAGTTAATTTCAATAGAAAAATCTATTGACAGATGTATTATTAACCCTCGTGTTGTCTTTGGGTCATCTTTCACAGTGTTTTATATCAGAAATATGGGTTTCTTTCAACCAAATTGCCCCAAAAATAACATGGATGATTCCATACAGCGTTCTTCAGGGAAAATGAATGACTACTGTCACTGAATTTTTTGGGGTGTTTTATTTAATCTTATAGCATTTGAAGTATTTTTTATGGTTTCCAAACAGTATCCGGACTAAACTTTGACATCTACCCATCTGAGATCCACTCAGCATCCTCTGATCTTACTATTAGCCAAAATAATTCATAATTTCTGCCTTCTTAACTAAAAACGTATATGTATAATTTGATATAAATGAGGTTTGTTGACCATGAATTCCAAGAATAAGTGTAAAACCTGTTGTTAAACCAGCTCAGGTTTAAAAAAAAGAAGAAGAAAAAAAGCACCAAAAGCTGGAAAAAGTGACAAAAATAAATCAGCAAAAGCGACAAAAACACTGGAAAAGCACCAAAAAATATTAATTTTCAATTTTGACCTGGAAGGACAAGTTCATGGTTAACGGGAAGACAAAAAACCCAAATGAGCACCCTCTCACCCTGAGAGTCCTGAACGGTCCGGGGTTCAGGGGCAGATCCTGGGTCAGTCTGCGTGGCGATGGTTATCGTAGAAGCTGGACGTGATGAGGATGAGGAGGAGGAGGAGGAAGGAGGATGAGGAGGAGGAGGGAGAACCTGCTCCTGTGTCTTCTCCCTGATCACCTCCTCATAGGACGGCGGAGGCTGAGGAGGTGACAACAACACAACAACAACACAACAACAACACAACAACAACAACAAAGGAGAATTAGCGCCAACCAGTCCAGCTGCAGTCTGTCCAGACTCATCTAATATATGAAGAGACGACTTTGAAGCAATTTAATAAAAAGGCATTAAGTGTATTTTTTGGCAAAACATGTCACTTTACATCTATCTTCAAAACAAACACCAGTTGTTGGGTTTTTTGTTCCTGAGTTATGGCGTTGAGTGGTGTTTTTTTGCAGAACATTACTCTGTCTAAGGAGTGTGGATATGTACGGTATTTTACATGGTAAAAGGAATGTTATTATACAGTATTTACATAATTAACATAATTAGGAATTGCAATGGTGAAAAGTACTAATAATAACTATAATATTGTCTAAAGATGTCTTCACTTAATCATTTTTATGAATTGATTTATTAGACATTTGTGCCCAAACCACATTTTGGGAGTTAACAGGGACCTTTGAAGTCCCAAATCTGATTA
>NW_022604018.1:0-3475 GCF_008692095.1 Etheostoma spectabile | reverse complement strand
ATTTTACCTGAAGAACACTGTATGGCATCCATGTTATTTTGGGCAATTTGGTTGAAAGAAAGCCAAGTTCCTGATATTAGAAATAAAAACGGGTCAAATTGGACTTGAGGACGACAGAAGAGTTAATGGACAGACTCCTAGTTTAGCATATGGATTAGTTGTGTGTAGAAGGTTAAAATAAAGCTTTGTCATGAATTATTTACACTATTGAAAGCTATAATTCTGATCCGGACGTTGTGATTGGCTGAATGTGAGATGCTGACGGAGACCTCGCTGCAGGAGACGCAGTCTTAATAACTCAGGGATGAAACTGGAAGAGTGAGAACGCTGAAATGAGAAGAAGAAAAACTCCTGGTGTCTTTTCTCCAGCGTTTCTCCATGCAGCTTCAGGTGAGACGGCCGCGCCTCGCACATCATATCACCAAGGATGAAATATTAAAGAGCAGCCGGAGAGGAGCCGGGTTCGTATCCGAAGTGGGGGGGAGGCTGCAGGCGGGAAATGGAGAAATAAACGAGATGAGAAGAAATGTCTTCGAGTCCTCGCTGTGGGGGGGGGGGGGGGGGGGGATGGTATTTTAATTCGCTCATAGCTCCTAAGAGAGCCGTCCTCCATCCTAGCTGGAAGAAAACACAAAGTCCAAATATCCAAGAGAAAATCCTAAAATCCACAGAGGTCCCGGGGAAAAAGGCAAGGAAACAGACAGGACGATAAGACAGTGAAACTTACAGGGAACACCGGAACGGGAACAACAGCGGGAACAACAGCAGGAACAACAGCAGGAACAACAGCAGGAACAACAGCGGGAACAGGAACAACAGAAGGAACAACAGCAGGAACAACAGTGGGAACAACAGCAGGAACAACAGCGGGAACAGGAACAACAGAAGAAACAACAGCAGGAACAACAGTGGGAACAACAGCAGGAACAACAGCAGGAACAACAGCAGAAATAACAGCAGGAACAACAGCGGGAACAACAGCAGGAACAACAGCGGGAACAGGAACAACAGCAGGATAACAGCAGGAACAACAGCAGGAACAACAGTGGGAACAACAGCAGGAACAACAGCAGGAACAACAGCAGAAATAACAGCAGGAACAACAGCGGGAACAACAGCAGGAACAACAGCAGGAACAACAGCAGAAATAACAGCAGGAACAACAGCGGGAACAACAGTGGGAACAACAGCGGGAACAGGAACAACAGCAGGAACAACAGCAGGAACAACAGCGGGAACAGGAACAACAGCAGGAACAACAGCAGGAACAAAAACGGGAACAACAGCAGGAACAACAGCAGAAACAACAGCAGGAACAACAGCGGGAACGGGAACAACAGCAGGAATAACAGCAGGAACAGGAACAACAGCAGGAACAACAGCGGGAACCACAGTGGGAACAACAGCGGGAAAGGGAACAACAGCAGGAACGGGAACAACAGTGGGAACGGGAACAACAGCAGGAACAACAGTGAGAACAACAGAGGGAACGGGAACAACAAAAGGAACGGGAACAACAGCAGGAACGGGAACAACAGCCGGAACAACTGCGGGAAAGGGAACAACAGCAGGAATGGGAACAACAGCGGGAAAGGGAACAAAAGGAGGAATGGGAACAACAGCAGGAACGGGAACAACAGCAGGAACAACAGTGGGAACAACAGCCGGAACAACAGTGGGAACAACAGCAGGAACGGGAACAACAGCAGGAACAACAATGGGAACAACAGCAGGAACAACAGTGGGAACAACAGCAGGAACCACAGTGGGAACAACAGCGGGAACGGGAACAACAGCGGGAAAGGGAACAACAGCAGGAACGGGAACAACAGCAGGAACAACAATGGGAACAACAGCAGGAACAACAGTGGGAACAACAGCGGGAACAACAGCGGGAACAACAGCGGGAACAACAGCAGGAACAACAGCGGGAACAACAGTGGGAACAACAGCAGGAACGGGAACAACAGCAGGAACAACAGCAGGAACAACAGTGGGAACAACAGCAGGAACAACAGTGGGAACAACAGCGGGAACAACAGCGGGAACAACAGCAGGAACAACAGTGGGAACAACAGCGGGAACCGGAACAACAACAGGAACGGGAACTGACATGCAGACGAACCAGAACAATCTGACAAGAGAGAAGAGAAACACAGACATTAAATACACGAGGTAACGAGGTAATGAGGTGACGAGGTAACGAGAGGCAGGTGACAAGAGGGCAGGGAACCAGGTGGAAGACATCAGGTAATCACAAGAGAGGGAAGACACAGGAAGTAGAACTAAAGACAGGACGAGACAGAAAACATTAGCTCTTTAACTGGTCGACGGAGCCGCAGCGCTTAGCGGCCGCGACCCGAGCCGCGGCCGCGGTAATTATTTTCCTCCAAGCCGAGCTCGGAGAGCAGAGGTCTCGAAAAGAGAAAGAAAACAAAAACGTCCACGTCTCGCTGAGAGAGGACTCCCGGACTCAGAGGTCAGCGTCTCTTCATCTCCTCAGCCATCCCACTGAGATGCAAAGTGTGTGAGTGGTCGGGATGAAGAGACAAAATGTCACTGATCCCAAAGACATGGACGAGTCTAAATGTGGGGAAATCAATTCTCTGCACAGTGGAGAAAACATTTATTGTTGTTTAAAAGTTGTGTTGGACTTGGAGAAATGTCTGGACAGCAGAACACAAAGTAGAAAACTAATAGTTAAAGTTGCAGATATATTTTTTAATAGGGACGCAAACAGGTGTTCATGTCCCGGAGAAGTTAAGGAGAAAACACAAGACTTTCACCAGGAAACAGGTGTTCATGTCCTGGAGAAGTTAAGGAGAAAACACAAGACTTTCACCAGGAAACAGGTGTCCATGTCCTGGAGAAGTAAAGGAGAAAACACAAGACTTTCACCAGGAAACAGGTGTTCATGTCCTGGAGAAGTTAAGGAGAAAACACAAGACTGAACATGTCATTCTGAGATGAAAGAGCAGAACTGACAAAGGACTTCAACTTCAACTTTGAGTTGAGGAAACCAATGAAAGGAGTTTGAGATCCTGGATTTCTAATTTGAAAAACAACAATTTCTGTAAAAACAATCGCACCCGTGTTGGATCTCCCAACGATCTCTGTAGCCAGTGATCTTTGTCGGATTTTAATGAAACATCTGTGGAGGCGGCAGAGCTCGGCCGCCCTGCTCGACGTGGGCGTCCTCCTCCAATAATGATGATGATGATGATGATGATGATGAGGAGGAGGAAACTTCCTTCTGAAGTCGAGCCAGACAACGAAGGCCGAACTAAGGAGTCACATTAAAAACTTTTCATCGCAATTACTGTAACAGTGTTGTTTGGTCTGGGCTCCAGTTCAAAACTTTTAAAGTCTCCTGGTTATCTTGGTTTAAGCCCCCCCCCCCCTCCCACCGGTGGCAGATATACTGTATACAGTGGCTTGAATAAGTTTACACCCCCCCCCCCCCATGCTAAAGTTT
>NW_022604017.1:10000-11360 GCF_008692095.1 Etheostoma spectabile | reverse complement strand
TTTTTCCCCCGATATTTTTGTCACTTTTCAACGTTGCGGGAGCTTTTTTGATGTTTTTTTCCAAAGTTTAGTTGATATTTCTAATGCGGATTTTTTTTTTTCAGCTCTTATTTGAAGGTCCACTTTTTGGGAAAAAAACTAAAATTTAAAAAATGGGTCAAATTTGACCCGAGGAAAACGTGAGGGTTAAGTGATGTAATTCTCCCGGTGCAGCGATTGATAAATATAGTAGTGATGTAATGTAATATGATCACAGCTGGGAAGAGTACAACAACTATTCTACTTAAGTACAAGTACTGTAATTCTGATGACCTGTAATTTAACTACATGTAAAATTACCAGGAATAAAAAAATCTACTCAAGTAAAGTCAACTCTAGTTTTCGGGGCATGATAGCAAAGTAGAATACTTCAACCACAACATACTTAAGTAAATATATAATAATAATAATAATAATAATATAATAATAATAATATGAGTAAATATATCCCCTCGGGCAAATTTGCATTTACAGTTGCTCCCCGTCCCGTTTAAGGCACAAGAGTACGAGGAAAACAAGTCAGTAAGTGTACAACATGTTGCTGTACAGTTAGTGATTACTGCAATACTATATATACTATGACTTTTTTGTACTTTTTCGACATACTATGACTTTTTCGACATAATATGCTATGATTTATTTTGTAATTTTTCAATATAAATTTTTTTTGTACTTTTTTGACATACTACACTATCACTTTTTTGTACTTTTGCAACATACTATGACTTTTTTCACATACTATACTATGATTTTTTGTACTTTTTCGACATACTATGACTTTTTTGTACTTTGACATACTATGACTTTTTGTACTTTTTCGACATACTTTAACGTTTTTGTACTTTTTCAACATACTATACTATGACTTTTTATACTTTTTCAACATACTATACTATGATTTTTTGTACTTTTTCGACATACTATGACTTTTTTGTACTTTTGCAACATACTATAACTTTTTTTGTACTTTGACATACTATGACTTTTTTGTACTTTTTCGACATACTTTAACGTTTTTGTACTTTTTCAACATACTAACTATGACTTTTTATACTTTTTCAACATACTATACTATGACTTTTTTTGTAATTTTTCAATATAATATCATTTTTTGTACTTTTTCGACATACTACACTATAACTTTTTTGTACTTTTTGACATACTATAACTTTTTTGTACTTTTTCGACATACTATACTATGACTTTTTCGACATAATATACTATAACTTTTTTGTACTTTTTCGACATACTAGACTTTTTTGTACTTTTTCGACATACTATACTATGACTTTTTATACTTTTTCAACATACTATGACTTTT
>NW_022604017.1:0-5000 GCF_008692095.1 Etheostoma spectabile | reverse complement strand
TGAAAAAAAAAAAGTCCAGAAGTTACCCGTTAATATAACCCCAGTATTTCCTGTTTTCTGTATTGTTGTTCTGACCAATCACATGGCTGCTCCTCACCTGAGGACCCGGAAGGGGGCGGGGCTCCAGCTCTCTGCCAGACGGTGGCCTCGGCCGCCAGCTTCCTGATGTAAACCTCGTCCACGTCCAATAGGATGTTCTCTGGCTTGATGTCGGTGTGAATGATCTTACACTTGGTGTGGAGGTAGTCCAGACCCTGCAGCACCTGCAAGCAGACGGACACTATTATTAGTATTAATTAGTATTAGACGGTCACGTCATGAGTAATTGTGTGTACATATTGTTTATAAATCCCGTTCATTTCTTCGATAAGGATTTCTATTATTTGCCAAAATGTCTAAACCAGGGGTCTTCAAAGTGGTTTAGGCTAAGGATTCCTTAGTTAAAAGAGAGACGGAGCAGGGACGCCCTGCTACAAACTAGAGCCCGACAGATTTATCGGTGGGCCGATATTAGGCATTTCCTGATTTATCGGAATTTATAACGGCAGATTTTTTTTTTAAAATATTCATTCATCAGAATCATTAATAATGACAAATAAATGATTCTGATGAATGAATATTTAAAAAATAAAAACGGACGGTCAACCATGTTATGAGTGATGGCGATGCATAGTCTGTCCACCAGAGGACGCTCTACAACGTCCCTGTTAGTGATGACGTTGCATAGTCTGTCCACCAGAGGACGCTCTACAACGTCCCTGTTAGTGATGGCGTTGCATAGTCTGTCCACCAGAGGACGCTCTACAACGTCCCTCTTAGTGATGGCGTTGCATAGTCTGTCCACCAGAGGACGCTCTACAACGTCCCTGTTAGTGATGGCGTTGCATAGTCTGTCCACCAGAGGACGCTCTACAACGTCCCTGTTAGTGATGGCGTTGCATAGTCTGTCCACCAGAGGACGCTCTACAATGTCCCTGTTAGTGATGGCGTTGCATAGTCTGTCCACCAGAGGACGCTCTACAACGTCCCTGTTAGTGATGGCGTTGCATAGTCTGTCCACCAGAGGACGCTCTACAACGTCCCTGTTAGTGATGGCGTTGCATAGTCTGTCCACCAGAGGACGCTCTACAATGTCCCTGTTAGTGATGGAGTTGCATAGTCTGTCCACCAGAGGACGCTCTACAACGTCCCTGTTAGTGATGGCGTTGCATAGTCTGTCCACCAGAGGACGCTCTACAACGTCCCTGTTAGTGATGGCGTTGCATAGTCTGTCCCCCAGAGGACGCTCTACAACGTCCCTGTTAGTGATGGCGTTGCATAGTCTGTCCACCAGAGGACATTCTACAACGTCCCTGCTAGTGATGGCGTTGCATAGTCTGTCCACCAGAGGACGCTCTACAACATCCATTAATATATTTTGATGTTCTGTTGTGACAGTAAAACAAATTATAATCATATTATTTTAGTGAGAACTCATGAATAAATACAAATAATTAATGTTAGGGAAATCTGTTTGTTTTGCAACGTGTTTCTGGATTTCTTTTTAAATATACATATATCGGCCGATATATCGGCATATGGGATTTTTAAATAACCAAATATTCGTCTCGCCCTTAAAAATCCTTTATCGGTCGGGCTCTACAACATGTACAGTATATCGTAGGGTAAGGGTTAGGACAGTCTGGCGAGGTCGGTAACTCAAGTCTGTTCGGTACAACTTTATTGCCTCTTAATTTGCGTCCCATATTTTCAACAACATGAGGGCGGCCCCCATGCACTATCTCTGAGGACCCCCTAGGGGTCTCGGACCCCCTGTTGAAGATTGCTGCTCTACATCATCCCAGACTAGACTGAGCCTGAGCGAAGGTTTCTGCTTCCGAAAGTCTGTATGAAATCAACCTTATTAAAAAAAAAAAAAGTTTATTTGCAATGTCATGGAGAAATACTACAATACCCATCATCCCTCATGTTGCCCTCATGTTGTCCCCATGTTGTCCTCATGTTGTCCCCATGTTGTTCTCATGTTGTCTTCATGTTGCCCTCATGTTGTCCCCATGTTGTCCTCATGTCGCCCTCATGTCGTCCTCATGTTGTCCCCATGTTGTCCCCATGTCGTCCCCATGTTGTTCTCATGTCGTCCCCATGTTGTCTTCATGTTGTCTTCATGTTGTCCCCATGTTGCCCTCATGTTGTCCCCATGTTGCCCTCATGTTGTCCCCATGTTGTCCCCATGTTGTCCCCATGTTGTCTTCATGTTGCCCTCATGTTGTCTTCATGTTGTCCTCATGTTGTCCCTATGTTGTCTTCATGTTGTCCCCATGTTGTCTTCATGTTGCCTTCATGTTGTCCCCATGTTGTCCCCATGTTGTCCCCATGTTGTCCTATATCAGTGTTGTTTTTAATTCCCCAAAATAACATGATTGATTCCAACGCTCTTTGCCAAGTACAAATCTCTACTTTCATTAATTTTGGGTCTTATTCTATTTTATAGCATTGTAAAACAAATGGAAGTGTTGTTGAAATAGTATTGAGTAAAAGTTGACATATTCCAGTCTGTGATTATCATCAACATCCATTCCTTTAATTTTAGTCTCAATAATTCCTAATTTCTGCTTTTCTAACTCAAACATTAGGGGGGGGGGGGGGCACTTCTGGAACTAGACCAGTTCACAGAGTGAGCCCTAGACCAGGATTTGTGTGCGTTACCTGTCTGATGATGGTCTTGACGCAGACCAGAGGAAGTCCCATGTAGTTTGACTTAATGATCCATTTTAACAGCTGATGACCCAAAACCTCCAGAACCATACACACATCTGAGAAAGGCTGAGGAAACTACTGAGACAGACAGACAGGCAGACAGACAGACAGACAGGCAGACAGACAGACAGACAGGCAGACAGACAGACAGACAGGCAGTCAGGCAGACAGACAGACAGACAGGCAGGCAGACAGACAGACAGGCAGACAGGCAGGCAGACAGACAGACAGACAGACAGGCAGACAGACAGACAGACAGGCAGACAGACAGGCAGACAGACAGACAGGCAGACAGACAGACAGACAGGCAGACAGGCAGACAGACAGACAGGCAGACAGACAGACAGACAGGCAGACAGGCAGACAGACAGGCAGACAGACAGACAGGCAGACAGACAGGCCGACAGACAGGCAGACAGACAGGCCGACAGGTGATGAAGGATACGGACTCCGTTGACTCCAGAGATCTTGAAGTCGTCAATCAGCTGGACGATGGTTTCTCTGTAGGGGTCGGAAGGATCGCTGTCTCTCACCTGTAGACAAACACACCGGTTACCTAGGTAACATCGTTTTGGGAGTGAAGAGGAAAAGATACTTCACTATCATTAGATGGATGGATGGATGAATGGATGGATAGATGGATAGATGGATAGATGGATAGATGGATAGATAGATCTTGATCCCAATAAAATGGTAAATTACAGACTATAAATATAATGAGATACTAGGATACAATATACATGGAATAATAATAGAAATAAAATACAAGAATAACCGCAACAATTGCCAATCTAGTTTTATGGTTATCAATAATAATTTCCTTGCGGCCCTGGGGCATGTTCCCTGGCCTGGTACTGGTCCACAGCCCAGGGATTGGGAACCTCGGCTGTAGATATAATGTGTGTGTGTGTGTGTGTGTGTGTGTGTGTGTGTCTGTGTGCATGAGACTCACACATCGGAGCAGTTTGATCTCGTCCAGAGCCGTCTCGGTGTAATGCGGAGCGCTCTTCACCACCTTCAACGCCACAAACCGCTTCCTCCTAAACACAGACACCGATCCAGGGGGTGTTTACATTAGATTAGATATTATATAGATATTAATACACGTTATTCATCCCACAGCGGAGACATTCCCTTGTTACAGCAGCATTCTCTACAATAAAAGCAAAACAAACAAATAAGTAAACACACAAACTAACAGGCAAACAACAGACAACAAGCAGAAGGTAGACTGAATGTAAAATGGCGTCAAATAAAGGTTTTGTAAAGGTCTTGTAAAGGTTTTGTAAAAGTCTTGTAAAGGTCTTGTAAAGGTTTCGTAAAGGTCTTGTAAAGGTTTCGTAAAAGGTCTTGTAAAGGTTTCGTAAAGGTCTTGTAAAAGTATTGTAAAGGTCTTGTAAAAGTATTGTAAGGTCTTGTAAAGGTCTTGTAAAAGTATTGTAAAAGTCTTGTAAAAGTCTTGTAAAGGTCTTGTAAAAGTCTTGTAAAGGTCTTGTAAAGGTCTTGTAAAAGTATTGTAAAAGTCTTGTAAAGGTCTTGTAAAGGTTCGTAAAGGTCTTGTAAAGGTTTCGTAAAAGGTCTTGTAAAGGTTTCGTAAAGGTCTTGAAAAGTATGTAAGGTCTTGTAAAAGTATTGTAAAGGTCTTGTAAAAGTATTGTAAAAGGTTTCGTAAAGGTCTTGTAAAAGTATTGTAAAGTCTTGTAAAAGTATTGTAAAGGTTTCGTAAAGGTCTTGCAAAGTATTGTAAAGGTCTTGTAAAAGTATTGTAAAGGTCTTGTAAAGGTCTTGTAAAAGTATTGTAAAAGTCTTGTAAAAGTCTTGTAAAGGTCTTGTAAAAGTCTTGTAAAGGTCTTGTAAAGGTCTTGTAAAAGTATTGTAAAGGTCTTGTAAAGGTCTTGTAAAAGTCTTGTAAAGGTCTTGTAAAGGTCTTGTAAAGGTATTGTAAAGGTATTGTAAAGGTCTTGTAAAGGTCTTGTAAAGGTCTTGTAAAGGTCTTGTAAAGGTTTTGTAAAGGTCTTGTAAAGGTTTTGTAAAGGTCTTGTAAAGGTTTGGAAAGGTCTTGTAAAGGTTTTGTAAAGGTCTTGTAAAAGTATTGTAAAGGGTCTTGTAAAGGTCTTGTAAAGGTCTTGTAAAGTAAAGTGCGGTTGCCATAGTACAACGAACAATATTGCAGTGTAAGTAAGTGACGTTACGATTAAATTGAATATGTATTAAAGTAATAAGTAATAAAGCAAAAGTAGGTA
>NW_022604016.1:0-2864 GCF_008692095.1 Etheostoma spectabile | reverse complement strand
GGATGTCTCTGTCTTTAGATGTGTGGATGTCTCTGTCTTTAGATGTGTGGATGTCTCTGTCTTTAGATGGATGGATGTCTGTCTTTAGATGGATGGATGTCTCTGTCTTTAGATGTGTGGATGTCTGTTCTTTATGGATGGATGTCTCTGTCTTTAGATGTATGGATGTCTCTGTCTTTAGATGTTGGATGTCTCTGTCTTTAGATGTGTGGATGTCTCTGTCTTTAGATGGATGGATGTCCTGTCTTTAGTGTGTGGATGTCTCTGTCTTTAGATGGATGGATGTCTCTGTCTTTTAGATGTGTGGATGTCTCTGTCTTTAGATGGATGGATGTCTCTGTCTTTAGATGTATGGATGTCTCTGTCTTTAGATGGTGGATGTCTCTGTCTTTAGATGTGTGGATGTCTCTGTCTTTAGATGTGTGGATGTCTCTGTTTCTTTAGATGTGTGGATGTCTCTGTCTTTAGATGTCTGGATGTCTCTGTCTTTAGATGTGTGGATGTCTCTGTCTTTAGATGTGTGGATGTCTCTGTCTTTAGATGGATGGATGTCTCTGTCTTTAGATGTGTGATGTCCTCTGTCTTTAGATGGATGGATTCTCTGTCTTTGATTGTGGATGTCTCTGTCTTAGATGGATGGATGTCTCTGTCTTTAGGTGTGGAGGATTCTCTGTCTTTAGATGGATGGATGTCTCTGTCTTAGATGTGTCGATGTCTCTGTCTTTAGATGGATGGAGGTCTGTCTTTAGATGTATGGATGTCTCTGTCTTTAGATGTGTGGATGTCTCTGTCTTTAGATGTTGTGATGTCTCTGTCTTTAATGTGTGGGGTCTCTGTCTTTAGATGTATGGATGTCTCTGTCTTTAGATGGATGGATGTCTCTGTCTTTAGATGTGTGGATGTCTCTGTCTTTAGATGGATGGATGTCTCTGTCTTTAGATGTGTGGATGTCTCTGTCTTTAGATGTGTGGATGTTCTCTGTCTTTAGATGTTTAGATGTCTCTGTCTTTAGATGGATGGATGTCTCTGTCTTTAGATGTGTGGATGTCTCTGTCTTTAGATGATGGATGTCTCTGTCTTTAGATGTGTGGATGTCTCTGTCTTTAGATGGATGGATTCTCTGTCTTTAGATGGATGGATGTCTCTGTCTTTAGATGGATGGATGTCTCTGTCTTTAGATGTGTCGATGTCTCTGTCTTTAGATGGATGGATGTCTGTCTTTAGATGGATGGATGTCTCTGTCTTTAGATGTGTGGATGTCTGTCTTTAGATGGATGGATGTCTCTGTCTTTAGATGTGTGGATGTCTCTGTCTTTAGATGTGTGGATGTCTCTGTCTTTAGATGTGTGGATGTCTCTGTCTTTAGATGTATGGATGTCTCTGTCTTTAGATGTGTGGATGTCTCTGTCTTTAGATGTGTGGATGTCTCTGTCTTTAGATGGATGGATGTCTCTGTCTTTAGATGTGTGGATGTCTCTGTCTTTAGATGGATGGATGTCTCTGTCTTTAGATGGATGGATGTCTCTGTCTTTAGATGGATGGATGTCTCTGTCTTTAGATGTGTGGATGTCTCTGTCTTTAGATGGATGGATGTCTCTGTCTTTAGATGTGTCGATGTCTCTGTCTTTAGATGGATGGATGTCTGTCTTTAGATGTATGGATGTCTCTGTCTTTAGATGTGTGGATGTCTCTGTCTTTAGATGTGTGGATGTCTCTGTCTTTAGATGTGTGGATGTCTCTGTCTTTAGATGTATGGATGTCTCTGTCTTTAGATGGATGGATGTCTCTGTCTTTAGATGTGTGGATGTCTCTGTCTTTAGATGGATGGATGTCTCTGTCTTTAGATGTATGGATGTCTCTGTCTTTAGATGTGTGGATGTCTCTGTCTTTAGATGTGTGGATGTCTCTGTCTTTAGATGTGTGGATGTCTCTGTCTTTAGATGGATGGATGTCTCTGTCTTTAGATGTGTGGATGTCTCTGTCTTTAGATGGATGGATGTCTCTGTCTTTAGATGTGTGGATGTCTCTGTCTTTAGATGGATGGATGTCTCTGTCTTTAGATGGATGGATGTCTCTGTCTTTAGATGGATGGATGTCTCTGTCTTTAGATGTGTCGATGTCTCTGTCTTTAGATGGATGGATGTCTGTCGATGGATGGATGCTCTGTCTTTAGATGTGTGGATGTCTGTCTTTAGATGGATGGATGTCTCTGTCTTTAGATGTGTGGATGTCTCTGTCTTTAGATGTGTGGATGTCTCTGTCTTTAGATGTGTGGATGTCTCTGTCTTTAGATGTATGGATGTCTCTGTCTTTAGATGTGTGTGGATTTCTCTGTCTTAGATGTGTGGATGTCTCTGTCTTTAGAGATGGATGTCTCTGTCTTTAGATGTGTGGATGTCTCTGTCTTTAGATGGATGGATGTCTCTGTCTTTAGATGGATGGATGTCTCTGTCTTTAGATGGATGGATGTCTCGTCTTTAGATGTGTGGATGTCTCTGTCTTTAGATGGATGGATGTCTGTCTTTAGATGGATGGAGTCTCTGTCTTAGAATTGTGATGTGTCTGTCTTTAGATGATGGATGTCTCTGTCTTTTAGATGTATGGATGTGTCTGTCTTTAGATGTGTGATGTCTCTGTCTTTAGATGGATGGATGTCTCTGTCTTTAGATGGATGGATGTCTCTGTCTTTAGATGGATGGATGTCTCTGTCTTTAGATGTATGGATGTCTCGGTCTTTAGATGGATGGATGTCTCTGTCTTTAGATGTATGGATGTCTCTGTCTTTAGATGTGTGGATGTCTCTGTCTTTAGATGGATGGATGTCTCTGTCTTTAGAGTATGGATGTCTCTGTCTTTAGATGGAT
>NW_022604015.1:0-13850 GCF_008692095.1 Etheostoma spectabile | reverse complement strand
CCTATACAGTCACAACAGCAGATGGCGCCAAATAACGAGCCAGATGGCCGCAGGGATGGCGAACCCGCCGAGCCAGACACGGTGAAACTAAAGCACGGAGATTGTGTGTGTGCCGTCTGGAGCACAACTCTGGGGGAGAAGGGTGTAAAATCGACAATGGCGGGCGCCCAGAAAGCTCAGTTGGTAGAGCGAGTGCCCATCAGACAGACACACACACACACACACACACACACACAAAGACACACACACACGTCTCCCCCCCCCCCCCTTCCATGTCTTCAGCTGTCCTGCCATTAAAAAAGGGGTAAAATGGCCCAAAAAGTATTTACATTTAATTGTATTTTTGTTAGAATTTCTTTTTAAAAAGAGTTTTTTGCCGTTGTAAGCCTTTATTTGTACAGGACAGCTTAGACTTGAAAGGGGGGGGGGGGGGGGAGGGGAGGGGAATGACTTGCAGCAAAGGTGTGTGTGTGCAGCTGTGTCGAGGAGTAAACCCCTTTATGTGGGCGCCCGCTCTACCTAGTGAGCTAACCAGGCGCCCTATATCCAGGTCTCACTTGTGAATGAGATCTAAGTAAGTAAGTAAGCAAGTAAGCAAGCAAGCAAGCAAGCAAGCACGTAAGTAAGCACGTAAGCAAGCAAGCAAGCAAGTAAGTAAGCAAGCAAGCAAGCAAGCACGTAAGCAAGCAAGCAAGCAAGCAAGTAAGCAAGTAAGCAAGCAAGCAAGCAAGCACGTAAGCACGTAAGCAAGCAAGCAAGCAAGCAGGTAAGCAAGTAAGCAAGCAAGCAAGTAAGCAAGTAAGTAAGCACGTAAGCAAGTAAGCAAGCAAGCAAGTAAGTAAGCACGTAAGCAAGCAAGCAAGCAAGCACGTAAGCAAGTAAGCAAGCAAGCAAGTAAGCAAGTAAGTAAGTAAGCAAGCAAGTAAGCAAGTAAGCAAGCAAGCAAGCAAGTAAGCAAGTAAGCAAGCAAGTAAGCAAGTAAGCAAGCAAGCAAGTAAGCAAGAAAAGTATCCTATTTTTTTTTATAGAAAGCATTGACAAGTATTTGAATCCTCGTTGCAGTCCTAATCTTGGCTCCACTACTGGTTCACGGATGTGTTTTTAATTGAACAACCGGTTTTAACCGGTTTAGACTCCTGCAGACGTTGAACAGGAAGAAGAGCCGAGAGGAAACTATTCACACGGGGACAAGCATGTCGAGAAGTGGAGTGGATATTCAGGAAGTTGTACTTCTTGTAAAAAGGTGGAATCCTTCCCTGAGCTGCTTCACTTACCGGACGTGTTTACACGAGACATTTTTTTTTAGTTTGACTCAGCTCTTATCTGGAAAGATAACAGAGTCTGTGTCACAATGAATGAACTAGAGCTGCAAAGGCTCATTGATTAGTCATCACATTTTAAATTAATTGCCAACTACAGTGGCTAGAACACGTTTACACCCCCAGGGTAAAGTTGATTAAAAAGAGGAATAAAAATCCATCTTTTGGAAATTGATCTTAATGTCTTAAGTCAAAGATTTAGGAAAATCCCACCTTTAAGGACACCAATTTTATTTGGGAATGAATAATGTATCATAAATAAATAAATGTTCTTCCTTAAAATACAGGGTCATAAGTATACACCCCCCTATGTTAAAATACAGGGTCATAAGTATACACCCCCCTATGTTAAAATACAGGGCATAAGTATACACCCCCTATGTTAAAATACAGGGGCATAAGTATACACCCCCTATGTTAAAATACAGGGGCATAAGTATACACCCCCCTATGTTAAAATACAGGGGCATAAGTATACACCCCCTATGTTAAAATACAGGGGGCATAAGTATATACCCCCCTATGTTAAAATACAGGGGGCATAAGTATACACCCCCCTATGTTAAAATACAGGGGCATAAGTATACACCCCCCTATGTTAAAATACAGGGGCATAAGTATACACCCCCCTATGTTAAAATACAGGGGGCATAAGTAGGTGTATACTTATGCCCCTGTATTTTAAGGAAGAACAATTATTTTGATACATTATTCATTCACAAAGAAAATTGGTGTCCTTAATCCATAGATGAATCAACGATTAATTGCAGCTCTACAACGAACGGCTCTAAAAAGTACCATGGCGATCTTGAATCCGGCGCCACGCGGCCCGAGCATGTTGCCCAGCGGCACCCGGCAGTCCTCCAGGATGACGTTGGCGGTGGACGAGGCTCGGATGCCCAGCTTGTCTTCCTTCTTCCCCAGAGAAAGCCCCGGGTGTGGCATGGGGATCAGGAAGGCGCTGATGCCCTGCACACACACACACACAACACACAACACACACACACACACACAACACACACACATAGAAAAAAACATTGAGGAAATAAAATACACATAAAAGGTGTGAGAGGATCCCCATGGTTACAGTGACATTGCTCAATAGGACTCTTTGTTTTGCTTCAGTAATAATGTGTTGAGTCACTAGGGTTTGGCACCATTTGCTAGGCTGCGTCTGAAATTCTACATCAACTTGCTGTTTAGTAGGAAAAACAGTATGTGAGATTTTTAAGTACCGTATTTTTCGGACTATAAGTCGCTCCAGAGTATAAGTCGCATCAGTCGCACTGTTGCTTGCTCTGGAGGAAACTACTGGAACTGTTGGGTCCTTGTGGATTCTGGAGTGTGGTCTAGACCTGCTCTATCTGTAAAGGGTCTTGAGATAACTCTTGTTGTGATTTGATACTATAAATAAAATTGAATCAGTCAAAAACTGTGTCATGAAGAGAGAAAAAAAAAAAACATAAGTCGCACTGGACTATAATTCGCATTTATTTAGAAATTTTCTAAAAATCCAAGACCAAGAACAGACATTTAATCTGGAAAGTCGGTGTCCGGTATGTTAACGTAACACATCGGCAGTTATTCAGTTATTTATTATTTGCATAATCTGCATACAAACCCTTTATCTTTCTTACTATGTTATTTATGTATATAGTTGCTCTCAGGACTGCACCACGTCCTCCCCCCCCATCCCCTTATTTCATCTTCGTCTACACTACTTACATTTTATATTTTGTGCTGACACTGTAAAGGTGTTGCTTCAATCTCGTTGCATAGGTACTGCACCTGTGTATAATGATAATAAAGGCTTTCTATTCCATTATCCAGCTACACAAGACCATAGCTGGGAAGCTAAATAGGCAAAATTAACACAACAAGCCAGAGAGTCCAACAAGCAAGTTACCGGTAAGCACATTTTTTTTTTAGGGTACAGGAGCAGCTACAAGCCTAGAGCGCCCTCTCAAGGCTGTAGACGGTAACGTTTTCAGTATAAATTAACATTTAAAAACATGTTAAATTTTGATATATGAGTCGCACCCGACTACTATAAATCGCAGAACCAGCCAAACTATTAAAAAAAAAAAAGTGTGACTTATAGTCCGGAAAATACAGTACGTCAAAAACCTCAATATGAAACTAATAAAACCAGAAATCTACAACGATATTTTCCCACTCCTGTTGAGTTTCTTTAACCCCCCGATGTCGCAAAGTAGGAGCCCCCCGACATTTTATTTATTTAAATTTTTTTAAATTATTTTTTTATTTATGTTTTTACTTCTTTTGGGGAGTGGGTTGTCTTTCATATTTTTGAAGGGAATAAATCTTTTCTATACATTGACACACACAGAGAGACACAGAGACAGACAGACAGACAGAGACAGAGACACAGACTGACAGACAGAGACAGAGAGACACAGACAGACAGACAGACACAGACTGACAGACAGAGAGACACAGACAGACAGACAGAGAGAGACACAGACAGACAGACAGAGAGACACAGACAGACAGACAGAGACAGAGAGACACAGACAGACAGACAGACAGAGACAGAGACACAGACTGACAGACAGAGACAGAGAGACACAGACAGACACAGACAGACAGAGACAGAGACTGACAGACAGAGACAGAGAGACACAGACAGACAGAGAGAGAGACACAGACAGACAGACAGAGAGACACAGACAGACAGAGACACAGACTGACAGACAGAGACAGAGAGACACAGACAGACAGACAGAGACACAGACAGACAGACAGAGAGAGAGACACAGACAGACAGACAGACAGAGACACAGACAGAGAGAGAGACACACACAGACAGACAGAGAGACAGAGAGAGACACACACAGAGACAGAGAGACACAGACAGACAGACAGACAGACACAGACAGAGACACAGACAGACAGACAGAGAGAGAGAGACAGAGAGAGACAAGTCTCCGCCTATGCGTCTTGCCTTGTGTTTGAGTTTCTTGTCCGTTGTGGCGAACACGACGGTGGCGGAGGCGTCCCAGCTGTTGGTGATCCAGGCTTTGGTCCCGTTCAGCACCCACTCGTCTCCGTCCTGCCGGGCGACCGTGGAGGCCGCGCCCGCGTCGCTGCCGTTACCTGCAGTTCACATTAAAAGACAAAAAAATAGGTCCAGGGTGCTCAGGAAGTTGAGTCAGATGTTTGAAAGTGCTCTTTGGGGTCGGGAGCTCAATTAAGTATAGGGGGGAAAAAAATAGGTAAATCCAAGGCACTCTTCCTGAAAATTATTTAAAAAAAAAATATTTAACTGGCTATTTAAAGCTGCAGTAGGGAGTTCTGAGAAACGTGGACTTAGCCTAAAAATTTGAACAAGCCCACCTTACAGGTCCCTCCCCCTTGCTCTCTGCTGCGCTACAGCTCCTCCCCCACAGCGGGGCCTGCCGTGAACGCGCAGGCTAGTAAGCAGTACCACCGATGCTTTCCACATCCTCATGGACAATACAGGGGATTTACTCTGAGGAGGGTATAGCTTATGTAAAAAATGTTTACATAAGCTATTATTTCAATAAAAGGGTTTAAAATGATTTTTTATGTAATCGCTCATTTGTGAGAACAAAAGTAGCACTTTACACAGTACATCACTAAATTACCTTTTGGATCTAAACTTCAGTAGGAATGATGAATCAGTGAGGAAGCTCAATAAGCCAAGGAATAACAACATCTTAGAAATATGTCTTAGGTTTTATTTTGCATATGGGTAAAATAAATCAGCTTTTTTTGCAAAGTACTCCTGCACAAGGAAATACTGAACATTTGATTTGGACTGAAAGACGATTCCTTCACGTGCCTCTGTGTCTGGGGCCATGTCTGACCTGTTGAAGGAGCATAAAGAATTTGATTTACAAATCAAATCTGAGGGGGAAGAAAACGTGTTTAAAAAATAATCAAAAGTAGAAGTCTGCCTTGCCAAACGATGATGGGGACAGCGCACAATTAAAGTAGTTTAACCAGAGCTACATTTATGTGATCGACAAAAAAAACATTTTGGCTCACTAAATGTAGGCATCGAAACAATATTACTTATACTGAGGGTGAAGGAGTTAGCAAGTAAAGTTAATCTTCACCTGCTACAACATTCCTGCCGTGCTACAAGCTAACAAGCTAAATGTTAGACTTAGCAACAAGCTACGGAGTAAACTGAGATTTGCGCTATCACCAGTGTACTGAAAGTGTGCTGTAACCATCGATATCTTAGTTGTGTAGTCTTAAAAAATGAAACAAATCAAGCAGGGACACTTACATGTCAAGCAGAAATGTGGCTAACGCTAGCTCTGAATCCGTGTTGACTCCTTTCAGGAGGCGTAGCTCCCTCCACCTCTGAAAAGCCGCTTCGATGTTGACCCTCGTTTTATTTCGGGCTCGGTTTAATTCTTTCTTTTTAGCTCGCTCTCTCGTCATCGGTCTTCTTCTGTTTGCCGTCTTTGTTTTCTGAGCAGGTGTCACTCGAGAAATTGGCAGTTTTCCTGAAAAGTTGTTTCTCCGCGATTAGCACAGCTGCAGTGCACTGGCAATCTTGAGCTTGAACGATGGTACGCGCTGTGCGGGGGAGGGGTATGAGCAGCGCGTACACGAGAGTGATTGACACTGCTAAGACAGTCTCCTGGCTCTGATTGGCTGTTCTGACCGGGAGCGGTGTATTTCTGCAAGTGGCAGTAGGAGCACAGAGAGGAGCCACAGGAGCTTGATATTTTCACAGATTATCTGTCTCATATTCTACGGTCAGGACATAGTGACAGTTTTAACAAATATGTAAAAAATACATTTTTACAAAAGTTACCTACTGAAGCTTTAATAAGAGAAAAATTAAAAAAGACAAAAAGGGAGAAGCAACCCATAGTTGCACAGCAGCACACACAGCCTTCTTTAAAAAGAACCTTTATTTAAGGTTGAGGACTTAAACTAGTTTCAGTTTGATGGATTTGGAATACACGCGTTGTAAAAAAGCCTTTAGGATATAATCACTAGGTCAGTCTGGGTCTGGGTCACTAGGTTAGTCCGGGTCACTAGGTTAGTCTGGGTCTGGGTCACTAGGTCAGCCCGGGTCACTAGGTCAGCCCGGGTCACTAGGTCAGCCCGGGTCACTAGGTTAGCCCGGGTCACTAGGTTAGTCTGGGTCTGGGTCACTAGGTTAGCCCGGGTCACCAGGTTAGCCCGGGTCACCAGGTTAGTCCGGGTCACCAGGTTAGTCCGGGTCACCAGGTTAGTCTGGGTCTGGGTCACCAGGTTAGTCCGGGTCACCAGGTTAGTCTGGGTCTGGGTCACTAGGTTAGTCCGGGTCACCAGGTTAGTCTGGGTCTGGGTCACTAGGTTAGTCTGGGTCTGGGTCACCAGGGTTTCTGGGTCTGGGTCACTAGGTTAGTCTGGGTCACTAGGTTAGTCTGGGTCTGGGTCACTAGGTTAGTCCGGGTCACCAGGTTAGTCTGGGTGGGTCACTAGGTTAGTCCGGGTCACCAGGTTAGTCTGGGTCTGGGTCACTAGGTTAGTCCGGGTCACCAGGTTAGCCTGGCGGCTGCTAGCTCTGCCTGCACGCCGCTGCGACTCAGTGGCTACCGAGCAAGGTAATTGCTAACAGACACCACTGCGACCAATTAATTACATTGGCCGAGTTTTTATATATATATATATATATAATATATATATATATATATATATATATATATATATATATTATATATATATATCTCTCTCTCTCTCTCTCTCTCTCTCTCTCAGACCTTAAAATCCTTCATCGGTCGCGCTCTGGTGACAACGGTCCAAAATGATGAAGAAATAATAACTACCACAAAAGACGGATTTATTTATTTATTCATTTATTTAACCTCTGGGCTAAATAAATGGGCAAATTGAATTTTTTAAAATTGAAAAACGTGACATTTTCTCGGGGAGGACGCTTACACCCTCCGCCAAACACGTGCACTTACGCCATCTGCAAAGCTTGGGGGGGGAACACTGTAAGCGGGAACGTGGACGTGACACGCCGCCAGTGGACACGCACCATGATTATGTCTCTTACGTCACATCTGTCAGTGGCGCGTACGCGTGTGCGCGAGGTGTGTTTACCTGGCTCACTGAGGGCGAAGCAGCCCACCTTCTCCCCGGTGGTGAACGGCGTGATCCACTGCTGTTTCTGTTCTTCTGACCCGTTCTTCAGTATCGGCCCGATGTAGAGAGACTGAGAGCAGAACAGCACAATGAACACCGGCACTCACAGAACATCAGGGCCGCAGGACATGAGGGAAATATGCAACAGCTGTTAAATATCGCAGTAACCGATAGATATTAATGCACGTAAAAAGGTTAAAATACAGTCAACCATTCAGAGGGATCTTTTAGGGCAGAGTCAGCGTGAAGTGGACCCTAGGGTGCAGGAATGGATGAGAATGTCTCAGCTACTAGGAGTGCCTCACAAATAACCGTACGTACACACCGCCACCGACTTGAGCCGCAAAAAAGCTCTGCCCCCCCGCCCCCCCCCGCCAAGGACGCTTGTCAAAAAGGACGGGGAAGCTTTTTGACGCTTTTGATGACTTAAGTGCACGTGTTTGGCGGAGGGTTTAAGCGTCCTCCCTCAAAGAAAATGTCACGTTTTTCAATTTTAAACAATTCAATTTGCCCATACATTTAGCCCCAACGTTTTCTTTGGGGTTCTTTTGGGTCTCTTAGTATTCGGTTGTGTCCCCTTTTCCGGTAAATTTGAGTTTTGACGTGGCGGCGTTCTCCGTCGGACCGGGAGAAGCTCACGCAGCCACGGCCAACACACGGACACTAGAAAGCTGTATAAATTACATATAGCATGTACAAAAGCTGTATTGCTAATTGGTCCCGGCGGGGTCTAACTGTTAGCAGTTAGCTCGTTCATTAGCCGCCGAGTCATAGCGGCGTTCAGGCAGATTTGCCTCCTCGCAGCTGAGAGACGCTCCCATTGAAAAAGGACTCCCGGTAACTTTAGACGCTGCAGTCGGAGGCGGTGTGAACGTCCGGGGAGGAGTCGTGTCAAACTGGGTTTCACAGAAATGGATCAACTGACCGCTGCAGAACAAGAAGACTATAAGAAAGGAAGTTATTCTCATGTTCCTTGGTCACTCTTGTGTTGAATTGCCCATTGTTCACTGTCTGAATAAAGCTGCAAATGATTTGAAATCCTGTGACTCGTCATCTTTAAAGTCTTCATCATCATCATCATCATCATCATCATCATCATCGTCTCCTGATCTCAACCCTCCGTCAATATTACCTGCGATAAATGAAATAGAAATTAAAGTGGTCTTGGGGTCTGCTGCTGTCAGTATTCGGCTAAAATACAAAAAAAAATGCTTGTTGAATTTAAAACAAAATGGAAAAAAAAAAAAAAAAAAAAAGGAAATAATTTCCAACTTTCTTTAAAAAGGGACAAATCAAACATTGAATATAAACAGGTAGCACTAGGCCTGAAGGATGAATCGTTTCCAAATCAAAATCGAGATTTGATAGTCTGCAATTAGACCGTAAATGTGAAATTTCTTTCTTTTTTTATCACTTTAACATGATAGTAGAAGGTGTAATATGTAGATGCTGCTGTTGAACCGAGGCGTGTCAGACATTTCGGTTTACAGGAAAGTACCGATATTTGTTTTTGATGGTTATAACTTTAGCTTTCGTGATATAATATTCTGTGTTTGACTCTTTAAATGTTCCACGCTTATTAACAGAAATCATCGCTGCATAAGAACAAAGAGACGGGGTTCAATGGCGTCTCACGTCACAATGCTCCATGAAAGGTTGTATCTGTTCCACAGTGAATAGTGTGCAATACATTAGCTAAACTTTTATTTAAAATTGCAATATCAGACAGAAAAAATTAAAAATCGCAATTATGATCCCCCCCCCCCTCCCCCAAATCGTTGAGCCCCAGACACCGAAAAAAAGAATGACATCTACATTTCAGAGTGCAGTTTTTCTGCTGATATTTTCTTTAAACTAACAGATCTCTCGGCGTCTTTCAATTCAATTTTAATTATAGTATCAATTCATAACAAGAGTTATCTGGAGACCCTTTACAGATAGACCAGGTCTAGACCACGCTCCAGAATTTACAAGGACCCAACAGGTCTAGTAGTTTCCTCCAGAGCAAGCAACAGGGCCACAGTGGAGAGGAAAAACTTCCTTTTAGGAAGAAACCTGGGACAGACCCAGGCCCAGACCCAGACCCAGGACCCAGACCCAGGACCCAGACCCAGGACCCAGGCCCAGGACCCAGGCCCAGGACCCAGGCCCAGACCCTTGGAAGGCGGTGTCTGACGACCGGTTGGGGGTTTCGAGATGTGTCGCAGCCTTTCACGATGTCTTCCCTGCGGCAGTTGACATTGCGATGACGACACAATCAACGTGTCGTGCAGCCCAGGACAGAGCATCCCCCCCCCCCCCCCCCCCCCCCCCAACGGACTGTACTCACGTTATTTACAGACACCACGACCCCCGTGCTGGCGCAGCCCCGGCTGATTCCTCCATGGCCAGACTGTACGCCAGGTAGTCCATCCCGGCTCCACCCAGCTCCTCGGGGACCTCCATGGCCATCACCCCCATCGCCCCCAAATCCTGGATCTGGAACAGCACGGATGTGTTTTTTTTTTTTTTTTTTTAAATCAGAAATATGGCATGTCGACATAATAGGCCTGCACGATTTATTGTTATAAAAATCGTGATTGATTCACCCTGGTCACAATTTAATTTTTAACCCTTGTCTTCCCGTCAAACTTGAAAAGAATCAACACTTCTGAGGCTTTTTATCTATATTTTTAACTTTTGTCCCTTTTTTTTTTTTTTTCAGTGTTTGTCCTTTTGACGTTTTCAACACTACACTACTACTAACTTATTAACTTTAGTTTTACAGTTATTTTTGGAATTTATGGTCAATAAACCTCATTTATAGGAAATTGAACCTAATGTTTGAGTTAGAAAAGCAGAAATTAGGAATGATTGAGACTAAAATTAAAGGAATGGATGTTGATGATAATCACAGACTGGAATATGTCAACTTTTACTCAATACTATTTCAACAACACTTCCATTTGTTTTACAATGCTATAAAATAGAATAAGACCCAAAATTAATGAAAGTAGAGATTTGTACTTGGCAAAGAGCGTTGGAATCAATCATGTTATTTTGGGGAGTTAAAAAGAACATTGATATAGGACAACATGAGGACAACATGAGGACAACATGGGGACAACATGAGGACAACATGAGGATAACATGAGGGCAACATGAAGACAACATGAGGACAACATGAGGGCAACATGAAGACAACATGAGGGCAACATGACGACAACATGAGGGCAACGTGAGGGCAACGTGAGGGCAACGTGAGGGCAACGTGAGGGCAACGTGAGGACAACATGAGGACAACATGAAGACAACATGAGGGCAACATGAGGGCAACGTGAGGGCAACATGAGGGCAACATGAGGGCAACATGAGGGCAACATGAGGGCGACATGAAGACAACATGAAGACAACATGAGGGCGACGTGAAGACAACATGAGGACAACATGAAGACAACGTGAGGGCAACATGAGGGCAACATGAGGACAACGTGAGGGCAACATGAGGACAACATGAGGACAACATGAGGACGACATGAAGACAACATGAAGACAACATGAGGGCGACATGAAGACAACATGAGGACAACATGAGGACAACATGAAGACAACGTGAGGGCAACATGAGGACAACGTGAGGGCAACATGAGGGCAACATGAGGGTAACATGAAGACAACATGAGGACGACATGAAGACAACATGAAGACAACATGAGGGCGACATGAAGACAACATGAGGGCGACATGAAGACAACATGAGGAAAACATGAGGGCGACGTGAAGACAACATGAGGACAACATGAAGACAACATGAGGACAACATGAGGACAACATGAGGACAACATGAAGACAACATGAGGACAACATGAAGACAACGTGAGGGCAACATGAGGACAACATGAAGACAACATGAGGACAACATGAGGGCAACATGAGGACAACGTGAGGACAACGTGAGGACAACGTGAGGGCAACATGGGGACAACATGGGGACAACATGAGGGCAACGTGAGGGTAACATGAAGACAACATGAAGACAACATGAAGACAACATGAGGGCGACATGAAGACAACATGAGGGCGACATGAAGACAACATGAGGGCGACATGAAGACAACATGAGGGCGACATGAAGACAACATGAGGGCAACATGAGGGCAACATGAGGACAACGTGAGGGCAACATGAGGGTAACATGAAGACAACATGAGGACGACATGAAGACGACATGAAGACAACATGAGGGCGACATGAAGACAACATGAGGGCGACATGAAGACAACATGAGGGCGACATGAAGACAACATGAGGGCGACATGAAGACAACATGAAGACAACGTGAGGGCAACATGAGGACAACATGAAGACAACATGAAGACAACATGAAGACAACATGAAGACAACATGAGGACAACATGAGGACAACATGAAGACAACATGAAGACAACATGAAGACAACATGAGGACAACATGAAGACAACATGAAGACAACATGAGGGCAACATGAGGGCAACATGAAGACAACATGGGGACAACATGGGGACAACATGGGGACAACATGAAGACAACATGGGGACAACATGAGGACAACATGAGGGCAACATGAAGACAACATGAAGACAACATGAGGGCAACATGAAGACAACATGAGGGCAACATGAAGACAACATGAGGGAAACATGAAGACAACATGAGGGAAACATGAGGACAACATGAGGACAACATGAAGACAACATGAAGACAACATGAAGACAACATGAAGACAACATGAAGACAACATGAAGACAACATTAGGGCAACGTGAGGATATTCTTGTACCATGGCAACCGCACTTTATAAAACCTTTATTTGACGCCACTTTACCTTCAGGCTACCTTCTGCTTGTTGTCGGTTTTTCTTGTGTTTGTTTTACTTTTATTGTAAAAAAGCTGCTGTAACAAGGACATTTCCCGCTGTGGGATGAATAAAGTATAATCTAATCTAAAACACACTGGGATCAGTTAGACATAAGCCATAAAAATGTTTGAAAAAGCAACAAAAAGACATCAAATATCTGGGCGTCAATATGGAAAGCTGAGGTTGTTCTGACCATTGTCATATGAAACACCCTGGGATGAGTTATAAGTAAACACCGTGAACATGTGAACTGAAGCCGTGTGAAGCCGTGTAGCTCCGTACCTGCTTGGCGGGGTACGCGTGCTCCCTGTCCAGCCGGGCGGCGATCGGCGCCAGCTCCCGGTCGGCGAAGTCTCTGCAGGTCTGTCTGAGGAGCTGGTGCGTCTCCGGTAGCTCGGCCAGCTGGGACAGACCGCGGCGACCAGCGAGACACACGCCGAGGGCTAAAAAGGGACAGACAACCCACTGTGGTCACTTCAATCCACTTTATGTATATAGCACGGTTTTAACAAACACAAGGTTTCAAAACAATTATACAGAATAAATCACACACACGGTTTTTAACAATAGTTTTAATGAAACAGAGAGGAGGTCTGTCTAATGTGCAGAGGAGCCCAGTCCAGAGTTTTGGGGCTGCAACGGCAAATTGCAAATCTCTCCCACCCCCCCCCCCCACGCTGGAGCCTCGCTTTAGGCACTGTGAGGAGCAGCTGGTCAGCTGACCTGAGAGATCGGCTGGGGGTGTCGGGGTGCAGCAGCTCAGAGAGGTAAGGTGGAGCAAGGCCATTTAAGGGTTAAAAAGCAAATAACAGAATTTAAAAATGAATCAAAACAACAGGTAAAGTGCAGTTGCCAAGCTAAGGAACACACACACACACACACGCGCACGCGCACGCGCACGCACACGCACACGCACACGCACACGATTGGCTGTCAGGACGAGGGGAAAACCGGAAGTGCCGATAAAGCCAAAATACAACATTGTATTACCAATATTGTGACAATAAATGCAAATTTGCGCAACTGGTGTTAATGGAGAGGAAAGTCAGCGGTGTAATGGACGAACATTTACCGTGACGTAGTAGTGTTGCACAATATTTATACAATGTTGTGGCGCACATTTGTTGTTTGTTTGGAAAGTGACGCGAGGCATCTGTGTAACTGTGTCAATGAATTACTTGTTGTCCAAGAGTTTCAAATATGACAATCCGTTTATTTAAACCCGTGGTTCCCAAACTTTTTCAGCTCGAGACCCAAAAGAGAGATTCGGGGTCTCCCCGGGGACCCGAATTTACAAAAACACACCATGAATCACGGTAACATCTACATTTTTAAAACCGTGGACGAAAGACGGAACAAACCATGAATTTAAAATGTATATGACGTATATATTTATTCCATTATAAAAAAACAGTAAACAAAAACCGAAAAGGTCTCCTTCTCCTTTCTGTGTCTCAACCTTTCTCAACTCATGTTCTTATCCCCTACTAGGATAAGAGAGAGAGAGAGAGAGAG
>NW_022604014.1:0-7536 GCF_008692095.1 Etheostoma spectabile | reverse complement strand
CTTCTTCCTGACGCTGTCGGCCGGCACGGCGCTGCACGTGTGGACGGCCACGTTCACCGGCGCCCTGCGGGAGCAGCCGCTCAAAGAGCCGCCCAAGTGACCTCCACCGTGACGCTTCCTTCTTTAGGAAACCCTCCGCCTACAAACACAGCTTAATGACATCTAGTTTCAGTTTTTAAATCCAGGAATCAGACTCATTATATCATATATTATTTAATATATTATATATTATGTTATATATTATATATTATATATTATAATCTTCTTCCTACAACTTAGAAGACCCTTAGCACTGGTCGGCTGCTCTCATTTTTTGTGTTTCCTGCTAAAAGAGATGTCCATAACATGAACTGTAGGATCTACTGTTACTCTTCATGTCTTAAAGACCTGGATCAGGGACGCGTGGGGGAGCGTCTCTCAGTCTTAAAGTGATGGAGGACAGAGAGGAGACGCGTGTGGAGCTGATGGAGGACAGAGAGGAGACGCGTGTGGAGCTGATGGAGGACAGAGAGGAGACGCGTGTGGAGCTGATGGAGGACAGAGAGGGGACGCGTGTGGAGCTGATGGAGGACAGAGAGGGGACGCGTGGAGCTGATGGAGGACAGAGAGGGGACGCGTGTGGAGCTGATGGAGGACAGAGAGGGGACGCGTGTGGAGCTGATGGAGGACAGAGAGGGGTCACGTGGAGCTGATGGAGGACAGAGAGGGGACGCGTGTGGAGCTGATGGAGGACAGAGAGGGGACGCGTGTGGAGCTGATGGAGGACAGAGAGGGGACGCGTGTGGAGCTGATGGAGGACAGAGAGGGGACGCGTGTGGCGCTGATGGAGGACAGAGAGGGGACGCGTGTGGAGCTGATGGAGGACAGAGAGGGGACGCGAGGGGAGCTGATGGAGGACAGAGAGGGGACGCGTGGAGCTGATGGAGGACAGAGAGGGGACGCGCTTGGAGCTGATGGAGGACAGCGAGGAGACGCGTGTGGAGCTGATGGAGGACAGAGAGGAGACGCTTGTGGAGCTAATGGAGGACAGAGAAGGGAAGCGTGTGGAGCTGATGGAGGACAGAGAGGGGACGCGTGTGGAGCTGATGGAGGACAGAGAGGAGACGCGTGTGGAGCTGATGGAGGACAGAGAGGAGACGCTTGTGGAGCTAATGGAGGACAGAGAGGGGAAGCGTGTGGAGCTGATGGAGGACAGAGAGGAGACGCGTGTGGAGCTGATGGAGGACAGAGAGGAGACGCTTGTGGAGCTAATGGAGGACAGAGAAGGGAAGCGTGTGGAGCTGATGGAGGACAGAGAGGGGACGCGTGTGGAGCTGATGGAGGACAGAGAGGAGACGCGTGTGGAGCTGATGGAGGACGCTTGTGGAGCTGATGGAGGACAGAGGACAGAGAGGGGACGCGTGTGGAGCTGATGGAGGACGCGTGTGGAGCTGATGGAGGACAGAGGACAGCGAGGAGACGCGTGTTGACTTGTTTACGTTATCTCAGCAAATGTAGCCCAATGATTTCTGCTTTAAAAAATAAAAGGATGTTACAGCTTTACTGGTCCGTCCATGTAGTCCCTCTGGGGGGGGGGTCCATGTAGTCCCTCTGGGGGGGGGTCCATGTAGCCCTCTGGGGGGGGGGGTCATGTAGTCCCTCGGGGGGGGGGTCCATGTAGCCCCTCTGGGGGGGGGGTCCATGTAGCTGCAGAGAGTTTTTTTTGTCTGGCGTGTTTGTGTCGTTGCAACGTTGTTTTTGTGGGTCGAAATTTCAACATTTTGTTTTTCTTTTTTTACACTTTTCTCTTGTTTTTGTTGATTTAATTCAATTTTCAAACCATCTAGTATTTTTTTTTTTAAATATTTTTTTTGCTCAATTTCTTCCAATTTCTTGTCACTTATTTGTCGTTTTCTATTTATCTTTTTCTCTCAATTCTTTTGCCTTTTTTGGTAATTTCTTTTTTTTTTTTTTTTAATTTGTCTATTTTTTTTGTCACTTTTTTTTTGCGTTTTTAGTTTTTTTTGTCACTCTTTGGGCATCTTTTAATTAGGTTTTTTTCTTCGCACATTTTTAAAGAAATCGTGTCATTTTTCGGCGTTTTCCTAATTTTTTTTTTACGTTGTGTTTTCGTGGGTCGAAATTTCAACATTTTGTTCTTTTTCGACACTTTTCTCAATGTTTCTGTTGATTTGATGTAAACTTTTTGTCTTTGTCTTAATTAGGTTTTTTTCACGTATTTCCATTTTTTTTGTCATATTTTTCAGTTTTTTAATTGTTTTTTCACTAATTTCAATTTTTTTTTTTTTTTTTTTTTTTTACCTTTTTTGGCATTTCCAAAAAAAACAAACTTGTTTCACTCTTTTCCAATTTTTTGGGACTTTTTTTAACGAGGTCTTTGTCCCCTGTGGCGGTGTTTGTAGTTTTTTAGTTTTGGTGACTTCAGCATTAAAAGAACCCGTTTACAGCACGAGGCCGGGACGGTCCACGGGGGATTTAAGTCCCGGGGCCGCCGGGAGCGCCAGACGTGTCTCGCTGTCCGTCTTTGAGTTGACGTCCAACTCGTCCCCAGCGGAGGACAACGAGTGGACGTCGGTCCCGCCGGGCTCTCAGGTGAATTAATGGACATTATTCATACGGACGATGTCTCCTCTGACGGGGACGTTCTGGGACTGGTTGGTGGGACGTCTGTGGACGAGGTACACGGAGACACCCCGGTAAGACTGGTGGGGTTTAGGACACGAAGAACGCCGAAATTAAACGTCCCACGTGGGACGCCACCCGGTCTCCGGGTGATGTCGTGTGTGTGAGCCACGGGTCGAACGAGACACGACACACAACCACGAAAACAAGTTTTTTATTGCTTTATAGCTTCTAAAACATTAGTTTTAAGGGTGTTTTGGTGTTTTATAGCTTCTAAAACATTAGTTTAAGGGTTTTTGGTGTTTTATAGCTTCTAAAACATTAGTTTTAAGGGTTTTTGGTGTTTTATAGCTTCTAAAACATTAGTTTTAAGGGTTTTGGTGTTTTATAGCTTCTAAAACATTAGTTTTAAGGGTTTTTGGTGTTTTATAGCTTCTAAAACATTAGTTTTCAGGGTGTTTTGGTGTTTTATAGCTTCTAAAACATTAGTTTTAAGGGTGTTTTGGTGTTTTATAGCTTCTAAAACATTAGTTTTAAGGGTTTTTGGTGTTTTATAGCTTCTAAAACATTAGTTTTCAGGGTGTTTTGGTGTTTTATAGCTTCTAAAACATTAGTTTTAAGGGTTTTTGGTGTTTTATAGCTACTAAAACATTAGTTTTAAGGGTTTTTGGTGCTTTATAGCTTCTAAAACATTAGATTTAAGGGTGTTTTGGTGTTTTATAGCTACTAAAACATTAGTTTTAAGGGTTTTTGGTGTTTTATAGCTTCTAAAACATTAGTTTTAAGGGTGTTTTGGTGTTTTATAGCTTCTAAAACATTAGTTTTAAGGGTTTTTGGTGTTTTATAGCTTCTAAAACATTAGTTTTCAGGGTTTTTGGTGTTTTATAGCTTCTAAAACATTAGTTTTAAGGGTGTTTTGGTGTTTTATAGCTTCTAAAACATTAGATTTAAGGGGTTTTGGTGTTTTATAGCTTCTAAAACATTAGTTTTAAGGGTTTTTGGTGTTTTATAGCTTCTAAAACATATTTTTTAAGGGTTTTTGGTGTTTTATAGCTTCTAAAACATTAGTTTTAAGGGTTTTTGGGGTTTTAAGCTTCTAAAATATTAGTTTTACGGTGTTTTGGTGTTTTATAGCTTCTAAAATATTAGATTTAAGGGTGTTTTGGTGCTTTATAGCTTCTAAAACATTAGTTTTAAGGGTGTTTTGGTGTTTTATAGCTTCTAAAATATTAGTTTTCAGGGTGTTTTGGTGTTTTATAACTTCTAAAACATTAGATTTAAGGGTTTTTGGTGTTTTATAGCTTCTAAAACATTAGATTTAAGGGTGTTTTGGTGTTTTATAGCTTCTAAAACATTAGTTTTAAGGGTGTTTTGGTGTTTTATAGCTTCTAAAACATTAGTTTTCAGGGTTTTTGGTGTTTTATAGCTTCTAAAACATTAGATTTAAGGGTTTTTGGTGTTTTATAGCTTCTAAAACATTAGTTTTAAGGTGTTTTGGTGTTTTATAGCTTCTAAAACATTAGTTTTAAGGGTGTTTTGGTGTTTTATAGCTACTAAAACATTAGTTTTAAGGGTTTTTGGTGTTTTATAGCTTCTAAAACATTAGTTTTAAGGGTGTTTTGGTGTTTTATAGCTACTAAAACATTAGTTTTCAGGGTTTTTGGTGTTTTATAGCTTCTAAAATATTAGTTTTAAGGGTTTTTGGTGTTTTATAGCTTCTAAAACATTAGTTTTAAGGTTTTTTGGTGTTTTATAGCTTCTAAAACATTAGTTTCAGGGTGTTTTGGTGTTTTATAGCTTCTAAACATTAGTTTTTCAGGGTGTTTTGGTGTTTTATAGCTTCTAAAACATTAGATTTAAGGGTTTTTGGTGTTTTATAGCTTCTAAAACATTAGATTTAAGGGTGTTTTGGTGTTTTATAGCTTCTAAAACATTAGTTTTAAGGGTGTTTTGGTGTTTTATAGCTACTAAAACATTAGTTTTAAGGGTTTTTGGTGTTTTATAGCTTCTAAAACATTAGTTTTAAGGGTTTTTGGTGTTTTATAGCTTCTAAAACATTAGTTTTAAGGGTTTTTGGTGTTTTATAGCTTCTAAAACATTAGTTTTAAGGGTTTTTGGTGTTTTATAGCTTCTAAAACATTAGTTTTCAGGGTGTTTTGGTGTTTTATAACTTCTAAAACATTAGATTTAAGGGTTTTTGGTGTTTTATAGCTTCTAAAACATTAGATTTAAGGGTGTTTTGGTGTTTTATAGCTTCTAAAACATTAGTTTTAAGGGTGTTTTGGTGTTTTATAACTTCTAAAACATTAGATTTAAGGGTTTTTGGTGTTTTATAGCTTCTAAAACATTAGTTTTAAGGGTGTTTTGGTGTTTTATAGCTTCTAAAACATTAGTTTTAAGGGTTTTTGGTGTTTTATAGCTTCTAAAACATTAGTTTTAAGGGTGTTTTGGTGTTTTATAGCTTCTAAAACATTAGTTTTCAGGGTTTTTGGTGTTTTATAGCTTCTAAAACATTAGTTTTAAGGGTGTTTGGTGTTTTATAGCTTCTAAAACATTAGTTTTAAGGGTTTTTGGTGTTTTATAGCTTCTAAAACATTAGTTTTAAGGGTGTTTTTGGTGTTTTATAGCTTCTAAAACATTAGTTTTCAGGGTTTTTGGTGTTTTATAGCTTCTAAAACATTAGTTTTCAGGGTGTTTTGGTGTTTTATAGCTTCTAAAACATTAGTTTTAAGGGTTTTTGGTGTTTTATAGCTACTAAAACATTAGTTTTAAGGGTTTTTGGTGCTTTATAGCTTCTAAAACATTAGTTTTAAGGGTTTTTGGTGTTTTATAGCTTCTAAAACATTAGTTTTCAGGGTTTTTGGTGTTTTATAGCTTCTAAAACATTAGTTTTAAGGGTGTTTTGGTGTTTTATAGCTTCTAAAACATTAGATTTAAGGGTTTTTGGTGTTTTATAGCTTCTAAAACATTAGTTTTAAGGGTTTTTTGGTGTTTTATAGCTTCTAAAACATTAGTTTTAAGGGTTTTTGGTGTTTTATAGCTTCTAAAATATTAGTTTTAAGGGTGTTTTGGTGTTTTATAGCTTCTAAAATATTAGATTTAAGGGTGTTTTGGTGCTTTATAGCTTCTAAAACATTAGTTTTAAGGGTGTTTTGGTGTTTTATAGCTTCTAAAATATTAGTTTTCAGGGTGTTTTGGTGTTTTATAACTTCTAAAACATTAGATTTAAGGGTTTTTGGTGTTTTATAGCTTCTAAAACATTAGATTTAAGGGTGTTTTGGTGTTTTATAGCTTCTAAAACATTAGTTTTAAGGGTGTTTTGGTGTTTTATAGCTTCTAAACATTAGTTTTCAGGGTTTTTGGTGTTTATAGCTTCTAAAACTTAGATTTAAGGGTTTTTGGTGTTTTATAGCTTCTAAACATTAGTTTTAGGTGTTTTGGGTTTTTATAGCTTCTAAACATTAGTTTTAAGGGTGTTTTGGTGTTTTATAGCTACTAAAACATTAGTTTTAAGGTTTTTGTGTTTTTATAGCTTCTAAAACATTAGTTTTAAGGGTGTTTTGGTGTTTTATAGCTACTAAAACATTAGTTTTCAGGGTTTTTGGTGTTTTATAGCTTCTAAAACATTAGTTTCAGGGTTTTTGGTGTTTTATAGCTTCTAAAATTAGTTTTAAAGGGTTTTTTGGTGTTTTATAGCTTCTAAACATTAGTTTTAAGGTTTTTGGTGTTTTATAGCTTCTAAAACATTAGTTTTCAGGGTGTTTGGTGTTTTATAGCTTCTAAAACATTAGTTTTCAGGGTGTTTTGGTGTTTTTATAGTAGCTTCTAAACATTAGTTTTAAGGTGTTTTGGTGTTTTATAAGCTTCTAAAACATTAGTTTTCAGGGTGTTTTGGTGTTTTATAGCTTCTAAAACATTAGATTAAGGGTTTTTGGTGTTTTTATAGCTTCTAAACATTAGATTAAGGGTGTTTTGGTGTTTTATAGCTTCTAAAACATTAGTTTTAAGGGTGTTTTGGTGTTTTATAGCTATAACTAAAACATTAGTTTTAAGGGTTTTTGGTGTTTTATAGCTTCTAAAACATTAGTTTTAAGGGTTTTTGGTGTTTTATAGCTTCTAAAACATTAGTTTTAAGGGTTTTTTGGTGTTTTATAGCTTCTAAAACATTAGTTTTTAAGGGTTTTTGGGTGTTTTATAGCTTCTAAACATTAGTTTTCAGGGTTGTTTGGTGTTTTTATAACTTCTAAAACATTAGATTTAGGGTTTTTGGTGTTTTATGCTTCTAAAACATTAGATTTACGGGTGTTTTGGTGTTTTATGCTTCTAAAACATTAGTTTTAAGGGTGTTTTTGGTGTTTTTATAACTTCTAAACATAGATTTAAGGTTTTTGGTGTTTTATAGCTTCTAAAACTTAGTTTTTAAGGGTGTTTTGGTGTTTTATAGCTTCTAAAAACATTAGTTTTAAGGGTTTTTGGTGTTTTTAATAAGCTTCTAAACATTAGTTTAAGGGTTTTTGGTGTTTTAATAGCTTCTAAAACCATTAGTTTTCAGGTTTTTGTGTTTTTATAGCTTCTAAAACATTAGTTTTAAGGGTTTTTGGTGTTTTATAGCTAATAGCTTCTAAAACTTAGTTTTAAGGGTGTTTTGGTGTTTATATAACTTCTAAAACATTAGATTTAAGGGTTTTTGGGTGTTTTATAGCTTCTAAAACATTAGTTTTAAGGGTTTTTTGGGTGTTTTATAGCTTCTAAAACATTAGTTTTAAGGGTGTTTGGTGTTTTATATCTTCTAAAACATTAGTTTTAAGGGTTTTGGTGTTTTATAGCTTCTAACACATTAGTTTTAAGGGTTTTTGGTGTTTTATAGCTTCTAAAATTAGTTTTAAGGGTGTTTGGTGTTTTATAGCTTCTAAA
>NW_022604013.1:0-8641 GCF_008692095.1 Etheostoma spectabile | reverse complement strand
ATACATCTGTAAATTATAGAGTGGTCTAGACCTGCTCTAGCTGCCTTTTTTGGAGGGTACAATCCTGTAAATTTAATAATAACAGATGAATTCAGATCCTGGTCCCTGTGGTGAAACGTAATGAGTTCTCACGTCTCCGGGGAAGGTTCCCGGTGTGCAACACTGAAAACCTGCAGAGGCGTCAATATGATATAAATAAGGTTTTAAATGATGTTTCCCCACTCTGCTGCAGGGCTGTGACAGCAGAGTCACACAAACACCTTGGTTAGGGTTTGGGGAAGATGTTTTTTTTGTTGTTAAATGTTAATTAAAACACACTTCAAGCCAGATCTGACCTTTCCAGGTACATCTCTGATTGCGGCGTTGCACTCGCAGCACTCGGTGGAGGTTCGGGAAAGATCACAGTCGGCTTTCATTCGGGAAGTGGAAATGTCGGGACATGACATTTTAATTGACATTCACAGGAAACCACAATCTTTCCCCAACCTTAAAGGGGATTTTGTGCCTTGGCTCTGGTGCTGGGAGGAGATCTGGACCTGGAACATATCTGGTCTGGACATGATTAGAGCTGTCAATCAAAAGACAAGGTAATCGCAAAATGTCTTGTCCATTGGTGACTGGCAATTTACCACAAATTAAAATTAAAATGTCCATATTCTGCACATGTTCCGGTTCATTGTATTGTATTTTTGGGTTGGACCAGAATAGGTTTCCATGGTTTCATTTTCAAAAAACACCATATTTTTGTTATCTTTCTCACATAAAAAACATCTCACTATCTGCTAGCTGCCTGTCCCCAGAACACACTGTAAAAAACGTGAACATCATCAATAAGTATCCCCACCCAACATCTCTCAGAGCTCCTTTAAACAAGCCTACAGTTTTAAAACCTTTCTAAACTCTAATAATTAGGTATCGATCTCGACTGGCGTGATGGATGGTCTCACATCCCAGAAGTATCACGCGATCTAGACCATCAGCCGATTCACTACAACTTCATTCAAAGGACTTATCTCCCACCACCATATGAGAATAATTAACAGCCCTTTCTGCCCAATGAAAGCACCCGGCAGGAGAGAGGAACAGGTGTACACAGCATGATGAAATGTCCATTTATTTGGAAAACAGTTGAATTGATTTATGAGAGCGTTTATTGAAAGTTATAGGTCTTCCTGAAAAAATTCACATTTCAATCCGGAGAGACATGTTTGCAGATATGAAAACAATTGTTATTGTACAGCTCAATATAATGTACAACGTCTTAGATTATACTCCATTGCTACATGAATATGTAACGTGTATATATATTGGAGAGGCGAACCAGCGTGTTGTTGCAGCCTGTCCTGTTTGTGTCTGAATAATGGATCCAGTCCTAGACCTCGTTCTGGACTGCTTCACCCCCTACCTGTTCCCCGGCGACCCTGGTCGCACCTGACCCTGGACTTTGTGACTGGGTTGCCCCCATCTAAGGGGAACATAGTAATTAGGGCCCAAGCACTGAACTGCAAGGAACCTATGTGTTCCGAATTTGGTGAAGATCGGCCATCAGGGGGCGCTGTAATCCACGTTTGTTGGTTTTGTCGACAAAGTCAATGCATTTAAATGGGAAATTTGCAATTGCAATATCTCTGCCACAATAAATGCTATTAACACCAAACCTGTGATGAGTGTTTGGCATGCAGCCCGGAGGCTCTGTACCAAACTTGGTAAAGATAGGCCATTAGGGGGCGCTATAATCCACGTAGACCATTTTGGACCTTTTTAACTCTTCTGAGGTTGAGTGCGTCGTACGTGACGCCAAACGGCACTTCTGATTCAAAACTTATTAATAACCTCCGCTCCTTCATCTCTACCCACTGCCTGCACCAACCAAGGACTAAACTGTCTACTATGGGAGACAGGGCCTTTCAGGCAGTCACTCCCAGAGACCCTAAGAGCCACACAAACGGTGGAGATCTTTAAGAAGGGCCTAAAGACCTTCCTATTTCAAAAGGCCTTTTAACAGTCATAGTTTTAATTTTAGTCTTGTGGGGTTTTATTGCCATTTGTTGATTCTGTTACATTCTGGGAACTGTTTTTTTTAACTCCTTGCTACTGTAGCACTTTGAGATTTCATTTGAAATGTAAAGTGCATTATATATGTTATTGTTATTATTATTATTAATATAACTAATAGAAACACACTGTCTTTTGGAGCTAAAAGCTAACAGTGGCCCCGTTCTGCTGGTGTCTTTGTGGTTTTCCCGTCCCTTACAGAAGGTTTTGAATCCAGAAGCCCAGAGTTTTTCGGGGTCATTGTGCTGTTAATCCGTCCCGTTACACACACCTCTCTGTATTTCCCGACGTTTTCCCCCCCACCGTTTCGCTTTGGGTTCCCCTTTCGTGCGCTCCCCGGGTCGTCGGGGCCGACTGGCGTAGGGAGGTTTGGACCCCGTTGGGACTGCTTGCGGTTCTGGTCTCTACTCGTCTTCATCCTGCAGCGCTGTCAGAAGCATGAGAAGCTGAGTGATGTAGGAGGCGAGGGCGACATGTTCTCCTGCACGCTTGTCTATTTCTGCTCCCGTGGGTGTAGTAATCGCTCTGTGCTCCCTCAAGGCTGCTGACGTAGTTACGGTTTATAATATTGTTTAAAGACAGATGAAGTGAATAAACCTTAATGTTCCCTCCAACGTGTTAGTGACTCAGCTGCGATTCGTCACGCGCCGCCAACGGAGCAACAAGATCAACGAGCCAGCAGAACAACGGAAACATCAGCAGGGAACAGGAGGAAGGCTACTCTGAGGAAAAATGACTTGTATAATTAAAATTATATTTATATATCTATGGTAATGTGGCGTGATAACGTGGTCCATGGGCCTGGTAATGTGGCTCCATGAGCCTGGTAATGTGGGCTCCATGAGCCTGGTAATGTGGGCTCCATGGGCCTGGTAATGTGGGTCCATGGGCCTGGTAATGTGGGTCCATGGGCCTGGTAATGTGGGTCCATGGGCCTGGTAATGTGGGCTCCATGAGCCTGGTAATGTGGGCTCCATGGGCCTGGTAATGTGGGTCCATGGGCCTGGTAATGTGGCTCCATGGGACTGATAATGTGGGTCCATGGGCCCGGTAATGTGGGCTCCATGGGCCTGGTAATGTGGGTCCATGGGCCCGGTAATGTGGGCTCCATGGGCCCGGTAATGTGGGCTCCATGGGCCTGGTAATGTGGGCTCCATGGGCCTGGTAATGTGGGCTCCATGAGCCTGGTAATGTGGGCTCCATGAGCGTGGTAACGTGGGTCCATGGGCCTGGTAATGTGGGCTCCATGAGCCTGGTAATGTGGGCTCCATGGGCCTGGTAATGTGGGTCCATGGGCCTGGTAATGTGGGTCCATGGGCCTGGTAATGTGGGCTCCATGGGCCTGGTAATGTGGGCTCCATGGGCCTGGTAATGTGGGTCCATGGGCCTGGTAATGTGGGTCCATGGGCCTGGTAATGTGGGTCCATGGGCCTGGTAATGTGGGTCCATGGCCTGGTAATGTGGCTCCATGGGCCTGGTAATGTGGGTCCATGGGCCTGGTAATGTGGGTCCATGGGCCTGGTAATGTGGGTCCATGGGCCTGGTAATGTGGGTCCATGGCTACAGTGCCAGGGTTGAACTTTTAGTTTTTTTGAATTCACAGTATCTTGCTGGGCAACGGTTTTACATTAAATTTGTTACAATGCTCTAAAACAGAATATGCCAAAAACAACAAAAACAACAGATAAAAACTCAAAGTAATAATAACAATAAATGTCACAGCTCAGCTTCTGTTGAAAGCCAGAGAAAAAGATGTGTTATTAAAAACTCTGGTTGACGTTGTCCTTTTATCCCCTGCTTTATACATATTATATCATATTATATCAGAGATTTCAAGATGGCAGCCAGGAGTTTTGTCTGAGAACTTGGCCTCTTGGAATCCAACAAAAATCTATTGAATCCTTCTTGGTATTACAGAATTTAGTGGTTAATTGATTCAAGTTGTATTTCAGTTAAATTGTGTCTCAATTTTGTGGACAATATTCCTAGTATCTGCTGAGCTTGGGCTGCAGCCCAAGTTGATGGGCTTTTGGGCCTACTAGGACTCTGAAAAACAACTCCGTCACTATCATCATTCGCAACTTTCACCAACTTCATCGACATTTGCAACTTTCATCAACTTCCGGTACATCCTGGTAAGACACATTATGCCGCCTAAAAATGCTAAAACATCTCCGTGTGAGGAGGATGGCGTTGTGACGATGAGTGTACTCTCCCAATTAATGGAGCAGCAGAGAGGGATCTATAAGAGATGTTACTGCAACAACAAGATAACTTTAAATGTTTCATTCAGTTGATCATGGATGGAACTAACAAAAGATTGGATGGTGTTATCAGAGATGTACAGGAGCTGAAGACTAGCTTGGAATTTACCCAAACAAAGTTTGAAGAGGAGAAGATGGGATGCACTGAGATTGAGTCAAAGATAAGGGCACTTGAGGCAAACATAACTACTTCTAAACAGAAATTGGATGCAATGTTCAACAAGCTGGACTACATTGAAAACCAGAGCAGGAGAACAAATATTTTAATTGATGGCATTGCTGACGAGAAGGAGAGAAGTGGGTGAATCAGAGAAAAAGGTGCGAGAGATGTTCTCAAAGAACTTGGGATTAGATGGAATAAATATTGACATTGAGCGTGCTCAGAGACTGGGCCAGTTTCAGGAGAATGGAAGGCCAAGGAAAATTGTTGTCAAACTTCTTCGCCTAAAGATAGAGAGCTAATTCTTTCTTCTGCTAAGAAATTAAAGGGCACTAAGATCTACATTAACGAAGATTCTCTGAAGCTGTGCAACTAAGGAGGAAGGAGTTGTGGCCGAAGATGAAAGCTGCCAGAGAGAAAGGGGATAAGGCGAGTTTGAAGTATGATCACTGATTATCACCCCAAGGGATGGACAAGTCAGTTGTCGGCCTAATGAGCTTTAATGCTCAATTTAAATGTTTGTGAATATGTATGTGTCTGTGTGCATGATTATATGTATGCAGCCTACTTGATGAAGTTAAAATAACTCAGGAAATAAGATATTCTACTAGATTATTTAGAATTTATTTAACTTTAATTAAGATGACCAGAATAAATAAATTACCTAAAGGTTTAATACTTTCACATATTAATATATGTAGTCTAAGGAATAAATTCAAGACCTGTCTTTATTTTTACAATTGAATAAAATAGACATACTTATGATTTCTGAAACTCATCTGGATAACTTCATAGATAATTCAGAAGTGGATATAGGGGGGTTTTCAATTTACAGAAATGATAGAAACAGATTTGGAGGAGGTGTAGCCATTTATATAAGAGATCATTTTCCTGTTAAAATGAGACATGACTTAATGATTGATGATGTTGAAGTATTATGGGTACAGGTACATCTTCCACATTTGAAACCTATAATTCTTGGTTGTTGTTATAGGCCACCTAGTGCCAGGATACAGTATGTTAATGATTTATGTAATATGATAGACAAGGTGCTGAGGAAAACAGAGAGATATATTGGTTGGGAGATTTAAATATTGATTGGCTGTCTGATATTTGTCCTTTGAAAAACAAGCTTAAAATCATGGCTGACACTTGTGGTTTATCTCAATTAATGGATCAACCGACGAGAATTTCTAGTAACAATACAGGATTTTTAACTTCAAAATGTATTGATCACATTATACTAATAATCCTGATATGTGCTCAATACCTATTCTGTAACAGTTGGCTTTAGTGATCACAACTGTATTGCTGTCTCTAGGAAAGCTAAGCTACCTAGAGCCTGTCCTAAAATTATTATGAAAAGATCTTATAGGGTATTTAATGAGGAGTGTTTTTTAAATGAATTGGATAATATTAAATGGAACTTGATAAGTGACATTGATGATGTTGATGCATCCCTTAATTTATTTATGGATTATTTATGGGAGTTGTTAACAAGCATGCTCCATTAAAGAAATTTACAGTTAAAGCCAAAGTGCTCCTTGGGTTGATACAGAGTTAAGGAGCCTAATGAATCAAAGGGAAGAGGCTAAAAAGGTTGCGGTTAATTCTGACTCTCCTATGGACAAAAATCTTATTGTATTTTAAGGAATCAGGTGACCAAGGTGAATAGAGTGAAAAAGAAAGAATATTTTAAGAAGAGAATTGAAGATAGTGGTACTGATAGTAAGAGAATGTGGAATGTACTCAATGAAATCATGGGGAAAAATATACTTGTACTTCTTTTGTTGAATTTAATGGTGTTTATTTGACTAAGCCAATACAGATTGCAAATTATTTTAATGATTATTTTGTTAATAAGATTGCTAATTTAGAGAGACGATGAATACACTGTGGATTACAACTCAGTTGATCTTATTGAAAGGTGTATTATGAAAGATAAAAGGTGCAGTTTTGAATTTCATCAGGTTAATGTTGTGCAGGTGGAAAGGTTGTTGCGATCTGTGACTGTTGGGGGGTCTGCTGGTACAGACAACCTGGATAGTCGGCTGTTGAAGTTATCAGCAGCAAACAGATGTTTGATTAGGGGTGTTTGTCCAAAACTTTGGAAGGAGGGTAAGATAATTCCTTTACCCAAAGACACAAAATCAACTTTCTGTGGTTCAAATAGTAGGCCTATTAGCATCTTGCCTATTTTAAGTAAATTATTGGAAAAGATTGTATTTGAGCAAGTGCAAGATTACTTTTCGAACAATGATTTGACTACGATGTTTCAGCATGCTTATAGACGTGGTCATTCCACCTGCACTGCAATGACACAAATGTCGGATAGCTGGCTAACATCTATTGACAACTCAATGCTTGTGGGTACACTACTACTAGACTTCAGTGCTGCCTTTGATGTGATTGACCATGAAATTTTGATTTCTAAACTTATTAGTTATGGTTTTACTTTCTCTGCAATCAAGTGGTTTAAGAGCTATTTGTCTGAGAGGTCGCAAAGAGTTTATTTAATGGTGCTTTATCTAGTAGCAAGTCCCTGGACTGTGGTGTTCCACAAGGAAGTTGCCTTGGACCTTTGTTATTTTCAATTTTTACAAATGATATGCCGTATATACTCAGTAAGGCTAAATTGACTATGTTTGCTGATGATGCTACTCTTTATTATGCAGCCCCTACATGTCTAGAGATTAATCAGGTTATGTCTAGTGAGATTAGCAAATTGTATAATTGGATCAAAACAAATAAACTTGTCCTAAATATTTCAAAAACTGTGAGTATAATATTCGGTTCTAAGTATAGATTATCTGATAATCCCAAAATTGATATACACGTAAATGGTCAAAATGTACAGCAAGTGAAAAAGGTGAAGCTTTTGGGACTTTGGCTTGATTCCACATTGTCATGGTCGGATCATGTTAACAATGTTGTTACTAAAATGGGTAGAGCGTTGGCAGCTGTTCGTAAATGTGCACAGTTTTTAAATTACAGTTGGTTAGGCGTGTTGTTTGTTCATTGGTTTTTGTGTCATTGGATATTGTTCTGTTGTATGGCTGCGGCATCAAGCAGTCATTTAAAAAATTACAAGTTGCACAAAATAAGGCTGCAAGACGGGTTCTTGGTTGTTCTTCGAGAACCAGGGTTGCAAAGATGCATGAACGTCTTGCTTGGTTGGAGGTCAAGAATAGACTATCTGTTAATATGTTAGTATATTTCATGGAATTATAATACTGGGATTCCTAATTTTTTTATGATAATATAACTTATTGTTCAGACATTCATTCACATTATACAAGAGGGGTGAATAGTCGACAGATTTCTTTACCACTACCTAAATCTGACTGTATGAAGAGGACTGTGTTTTATAGGTCAATTGTGTATTGGAACAATCTTCCAGTTGGGATTCGGGACAACGAGGGAAAAACTGGTTTTAAAAAAAGACTTAGATTACATTTTTTTTTCGATATTATAATATTGTCTGGATTGGTTGAGTGAGGTTGTATCATGGGCTATATTATTCTTTATTATATTTAGTTTGTTAGTATTTTTTGCATTCTCAGTTTTGTTTGTGAATTTATATATGATATATTTGTGAGTAATTTTTGTTGTATTATTGTCTTTTGGATGTATTGTTTGGACCCCAGGAAGACTAGCTGTCGTCTTGGCGTCAGCTAATGGGGATCCTTTTGAAATAAAAGAAATAAAATAAAATAAAATAAAATTTAAAGCTCTGAATATGAAATGAAACGAGGACGCTGCTCTTATGTTGAGGAAGAGAGTTCCTCTCCTGAAGCAGCTCCGTCCCTCTGGGTTTCAGTCTGGATCTTGGACACTGGACCAATGTTGGCTTGGGGGACGTGCTGTGTCATGTAGACCGTGGACCAGCGTCATGTGGACCGTGGACCAGTGTCGGCTCGGGGGACGTGCTGTGTCATGTAGACTGTGGACCAGCGCCATGTGGACCGTGGACCGGTGTCGGCTCTGGGACATGATGTCACGTGGACCGTGGCCCGGTGTCGCTCGGGAGACCTCTGTCATGTGGACGTGGGGGGGACGGCTCGGCTGGGGGGACATGCTGTCATGTGGCCCGTGGGGGGGACGGCTTGGCTTGGGGGACGTGGTGTCCTGTGGACCGTGGGGGGGCGGCTCGGCTCGGGGG
>NW_022604012.1:0-8978 GCF_008692095.1 Etheostoma spectabile | reverse complement strand
TCACACACTGTGACTGAGGCCGTGTCAGATAAACATTCACACACATTTACACTCCAAGGCATTAGGATCCCTCAGGTTCAGAGTGTTTCAGAGTCAGTGATCGAAACCCCAATCCTCCGATTAGCAAGCGACTGCTCTACATCAGAGCCTTTCCTACATTCCTTTTTTCTCTCGTATTGATGATAACTCCCTCTACTCATGCCACAGTCAAGCTGCTCCACGTCATTTACATCTTGTACAAAATGCAGCTGCCAGACTGTTAACCACAACAAGTCGCCGGTCTCGTGTCACACACCAACTCTTGCATCGCCTTCATAGGCTTCCGGTCAAGATCCTGTTGATTATCTTCTAAAGACTATAGGTGATCGGCCCTTAGCCATTTCAGCTCCAACCCTTTGGAATCTTCTCAGTCTGTCAGCTCGTCTGAATCTCTGGACTGTTTTAACGCTCCTGTCGTCCTCGGGTCAAATTTGACCCCTTTAAAAAAATGTCCTTATCTAAAATATGGGTTTCATTTTAACCAAATTACCACAAAAAATGGATTGGAATCCAGGCGCTTTTTGTAAATACAGTTGATCACTTTCATTCCTGACGAAACTCATCTGTACTTAGTCAAAATAATTCGTAATTTCTGTTTTTTTTTTTAATTCAAATATTAGTATAAATCTCTATAAATGAGGTTTACTGTAAACCTTGGTAGTAAGGTGGTGTTTAGTGAAAATTAAAAGTCTGAAAAGTCAGAAAAGGACGAAAATGTCAATTTTGTGTCCGTTTTTGACCCGGAGGACAACAGCAAGGTTAAAAGGTTCAAAGTGAACTTGTATTTTGTACGTTATTCTTATTTATTTCCTCATAAAAATTGTGTATGTGTGTGTGTGTGAAGCTCGTAACTGTTGTGTTTTACAGTGTTGCTCATAAGTTTCCACACCCATGCTTAAGTTTGACTAAAGAGAAATAAAAAAAAAATCTTTTGGAAATTGATATTAATGCCTTAATTAAAAAGAAATTAGGAAAAAACCTCCAATTTTCTTTGCGAATGAACAATGTAATCATAAATAAATAAATGTTCTTCCTTAAAATACAGGGGGCATAAGTAAACCCCCCCCCCCCCCCCCATGTTAAATTCCCATAGAGACAGGCACATTTGTTTTTTAATTAAAGGTCGTGTTATTTCATGGATCATCTTGATAGAGTTCCCTCGGCTTTTGGAATTAAATGTTTTGGTTCTCATAAATTAGCACCCCCCAACTCCCCCCCCCCCCCCCCAAACGGTGTTCGCCACACTGCCCTGCTCTTGCAGTTAGGCTCAAAATCGGTGAATTAATTCTAAATCTGTAGTTTTTCCTTCTTTTTCTCAGACCCATTAAGTCCACTCAGCGGAGAAATGCATTACAAGCATTTCTCCGTGCTCCTTCTAAGCTAAACGGTGTACTCCGGATCTCTCTGTGTCTTAATAGCGTCTCGTTGAGGAATCAGTGAGTTAATAGTGCCTTCGCAAATCTCATTTGGGCAGTAACAAAACCTTTAATGCAACCAGACGCCTGACTCATGGAAACAGCTCAAGACTCACAACAGGATTTAAGTATTTGACTTTGCCGTTCGACAAAAATAGAATCTCTGATGATCAAGGAGCATATAGAGGAATGAGGCAATATGACTATTTATTGAGGAGGGAAAAAAAACAACCTTGACAGTTCTACTCCATTTCTCTTCCTCTCTTTTTCTGTTTTAACCTCTCTATCTGTCCATCGTTTGTGTTCCGGGAAAGCTTAGCAGCTAAACCAACAGGGCCTCCCATGAGGGTGAGGGACAAAGAGAGGGGAGACACAGAGGAACTTACCTCATACTTCATGCCAAACACCCACCACTCCTGCGTCTACAGCCACACACACATTTGTCCCACAGCCGCTTAGATTCATCTCAGTGTCCCTCAAATTCAGGTGGGACTCCATTTTGCAGCCCGAGACTGTTCACTGTTCTTCTGCGGTCTTATTTCCAGAGGTATATTTAGGTAATTACCCAGGATCCCACACTGTGATTATCATAATGGGAAGAGATAGTAGTCGTGAGTAGAAGATGCTGTAGAGGTTGTATTCTAACTGCAGCTTGTAGTTTTCCTACTACTGTGTGTCGCGTGTACAGCTAATTTCATTTAAGTCACATAAATGCCCTGCGCTCAAGTACAGACGTTCAGTTTCTAGAAATAACTGAAACACTTGTTGATGGGATTTTAAAGGACTAGTTCAACATTTTGGAACTAGGCCCATGTGTAATTGTTGTCTGGAGTCCTGTTGTCACACACAACCTGCAGAGACACCAGGAAGTTACTGTCCCCACCCCCCCCCCCCCCAAAAAAAATGTCTGGGACACAACCTCCGTATAACCACAACATTTTTATTCTTCGGTTTACCAAGACCTCTAAAGTTTGCGAATTGTTTTTTTATTTTATATATATACTGTATATATAAAATATATTTAAAATTAACATATATGTATATATAGATGTATATATCTAGCTCTCTCTCTCTCCCTATATATATATATATACAGTTGATATATACTGTATACATACACAGTATATGTATACATATATTGTATAAATATAATATTTTAAATGAATATATATATACATATAGATGTGTATATCTAGCTCTCTCTCTATATACAGTATATACAGGATCTATATTTAGATCCTATATATATATATATATAATATTTAATGTTAATATATATGTACATATAGATGTATATATCTAGCTCTCTCTACATATATATATATACTGAATATATATAATATTTAAAATTAGTATATATGTATATATAGATGTATATATATATCTCTCTCTCTATATGTATATATGTATATATATATGCATATGTATACAATTTCATTTCTTTATGCTTTGAACACCATAAACGTGTGGCAGAAGACATCTCAAAAACAGATGTGTATATATATGTATATCTCTCTCTCTCTCCCTCTCTCTCTATATATATATATCTATACATACAGATATTTATGTATATAAAATGGAATTTTTGAACTTTGAACACCATAAATGGGTGGCAGAAGACATCTCAAAGACAGATATCTGAAATCCCGAAGTAATAATGTGTGAAATTATTGCTTGGTGATTTGCTCTGACCCTTTAAGCTGACGCATCGCCCATTATTGCCCAAACACCCCCTCAATGGAAAGCTCAGCTCCCCGTCACCTTGTAAACCCTGCTTCACATCCTGCAGGTTTTAGTCTCTGAGGGGCTCTGAGGGCCACACAGGGTCCTGGAACCAGACAAACCCAGGACCAGAGTATACCACAAGCGGAAGTGAGGGTTTAATAAAGCAAGAGGACAAGAAATAGCACGTGAAAAGTAGAAGAAGTGAATGAAAGAGCGACAGAGTTGAGGACAGGCGTGGACTGTGTGGACAGATGGTGTGAGGTGGAGGGCTGTAGGGTCCCACCACCCTCAGCCTGATCCCACAGATACATGTTCTAATCCCGGCTAACTCTGCTACAAGCAACAGGCTTACACGTCTCACCTCGTCTGTCTCCTTCACTCTCTACACACACACACACACACACACACACACGCGCACACACACACAGAAGCTGTTAAATGCCGAGTGAGGAAAGACATATCAAGGCAGCTCAAAGACAAACACATCTTTTTAATGCTTTGACTAACATGTCTAATCCTGGATCAGAGCGATGGGTCACAACCGACAACGCATTAATTGAAGTGCTGAAAGGTTTGAGTACTATAATAAGGACAGAACAAATGATGCACGCACACTTGAAGACACTTCATTTACCGAAATACAAGGAAAATTAGGGAGTAAGTAGTTCTGTAATTCTATAATTAAACCTTTTAGTGGTCACTGCTAATTCTTTCATGTTTTGTTGAAAACCATCAGAGCCTGACCGATAAAGGATTTTTAAGGCCGAAACAAATATTTGGTTATTTAAAAATCCGCCATGTTGATATATCGGCCGATATATATTTAAAAACATTCAGAAAAGCGTTGCAAAACATAAACAGATATTACAGTTATGTATTATACAAAACAGTTATTTGCAGTCCTTTCTGAGTTCTCACTAAAATAATATGATGATTTGTTTTATTGTCACAACAGAACATCAAAATATATCAAAGTTCTGATAAATAAAATGTATAAAAATGCAAAGTTAAGATGTGAAACTTAAAGTCCTTTGAGCAATAACACATTTAAAAAAAAAAAATTAGACGGTTTAAGGAAACAGGTTTCAACGCAAATGTCTAGTAAAGTCTAATTGGGGATAACAGTGTAAAAGACATTGCTAAAACAGAGACAAAGATATTAATTTGGCCTTTTTCACAGCCGACATTTTGACTAATCATGGTCAAAGCATAGTTGCTACCATCCCTGTAAGATTATACCCATAATTCAAGAGTCCCAGTAAGCTAGGACAGCATCAGCATGCCCAATTCCAAGATCCTTAGACTGAAGCAGCTAACTGAAAGATCACCCAACATCACTTAGAGCACCTTTTTAAGGTTATTTTTCTTGGGCTTTTCCCTTTATTAAAGTGACAGTTGATAGACATGATGGGGGTCGACGTGCAGCAAAGGGCCACGGGTCGGATTTGAACCCCGGGCCGCTGCAGGACTCAGCCAACATGGAGCGTACGCCTTACTGAGTGAGGCTGTCCCTGCTTAGAGCACCTGTAACGACGGCTGCATTCCATTTAGGATTGTTGTAGGCATGCTGACTCACTGAAACAGCTCACTGGGACACTGGATGGAATTCCACCATCGTTACCGTTATCAATTTCCGCTGTGACATGGTAGTCTCCCACTATGACGGGTCAAAATGTCTGCTGTGAAAAAAGAAATATATCCAGATATGTCTTATCTTCTATGACATGCAGAGTTGCATGTTGTAGACGACTGGACTATTGGGCTCGGCGGAGGTCTGTGTTCTCTAGTTTATACAGTGCTTTTTTCATGTTTTATTTCAAAATGACTTCTGTGAAACAGGGCTTTTCACCAACCTACCGTATGCTGTGTGTGTAGAACAGTACACTGCAAATGTGTTTCCCCGAAAACTCACAAATCAAAGTGAAAAAGTCCGCTCCATGTTGTAGGCCTCTTCCATAGCTAACAGACGCCCCTGATTGGCATTCGACCTATTGTGGCTCATCACAGTAGACAACAGTTGTTATTCCGATGGCATTGTTTCAAAGTTAACGGTTTGGTTTGAAGGTTAGACGAGAAGATCGAAACCACTTGTGGCATCGATCTTCTCATCTGACTCTCAAAGGGAATAAACACATTCCCCAAAATGTCAAGCTATTCCTTTAAAGTCTTCTGACGTGTTTGCATTATTTTGTCCACCCACTCTGACTTGAAACATCACTGTAATATCAGCAGGAAGCCTCACAGCTCAGTGATTTCTTTCCCTTCTGATTGAATTTGGATGTAGAAAATGATCGTCGCATGCTGCAGAGTTTCGTTATGATCAGCCACATTCAGACCCACGCTGTTACGTTCTCTTCATCTCTTTGGTAAAATCGGCCCCGAGGAATATTGTTTATCATCCGACTTCCTTGCTCCCCCTTCTCCCATCCGCCTCTAATCTCAGTGTTTTTGTAACAGCCATCTAATCCATCACTGCAACTGTTAAGATTGAAATTGCCCATTTAAGTCGGACTTTGAGTTTGTGTAGATTACACGATTTGGAATTTCCTGCCATTTAAGATATTAACTGCTTTTATTGATTTTCATCCGGGACCATCCGACAATGTGTCTGTGTTAATTGTGTTTGTGCATTAAGTGTGTTTACTTATGCTTGTCCACACATCGGGTCTCATTGTGAGTGGATTTATCGGCTAGTCACAGGATTAGTGCTGATTCTATCCCTGAAACTACACACTTTTTAACCCTGGGATAAAAAGGGACCAACTCATTTCTGGATTATTTTCAACCCTTTTTGACCCAACTTCTGGGTTAAATACTTAAAATACCCAACATTGTAGGTAATATAACCCAACCTTTGGGTTAAATACCCCAAATGTTGGGTTAAAATAACCCAACATTGTTGTTAATACAACCCAACTTCGGGTTTAAATGCCCCAACCATTGGGTTAAATACCCAACATTGTAGTTAATATAACCCAATTTCTGGGTTAAATACATGGCCCAAATATTTGGTTAAAATAACCCAACATTGTAGGTAATATAACCCAACCTTTGGGTTAAATACCCCAAATGTTGGGTTAAAATAACCCAACTTCTGGGTTAAATACTTAAAATACCCAACATTGTAGTTAATATAACCCAACTTCTGGGTTAAAACCGTCCAGGATATGTGTTGTCACAGTGTTCAAGCAAAAATAGTTCCAATATGACAGAATTTCACACGATCAACCATACAAACCTGGAGGACATTATTCAACATCTGAAAACCTCGACCTGTTGCCTTGATGTTCTACCAACGGGACTTTTCAAAAATGTTTCCAATTGTTTGACTTCTGATCTTCTACAGATTGTGAACACATCTCTTCTTTCAGGTATCTTTCACAGGCCCTGAAAACTGCAGTAATCAAGCCACTCTTAAAAAAGAACAACCTAGACAAGTCACTAATGAGCAACTATAGGCCAATATCAAACCTTCCGTTTTTAAGTAAAATCATTGAAAAAGTAGTCTTTCAACAACTCAACCATTTCTTGTCACTAAGCAACAGTTTTGATACCTTTCAGTCGGGTTTCCGACCACACCACAGCACTGAAACGGCTCTTGTCAAAGTCTTTAATGACATCCACCTTAACACAGATAATGGCAAAATTTCAATCTTAGTATTACTTGATCTCAGTGCTGCATTTGACACGGTCGACCACGACATACTACTAGACCGATTGGAAAACTGCGTTGGCTTTCTGGCTCAGTACTAAACTGGTTTGAATCCTACCTAAAGAATAGGGATTACTTTGTGTCTATAGGTAATTATGCATCTGAGCGTACAAATATGACGTGCGGAGTTCCGCAAGGCTCCATTCTGGGGCCTCTTCTGTTTAACATCTACATGCTTCCACTGGCTCAGATTATGGAGAAAAACAAAATAAGTTACCATAGTTATGCGGACGACACACAAATTTACATAACCTTATCGCCAGGGGACTATAGTCCAATACAAAAACTGACTAAGTGCATCGAACAAATTAACGGCTGGATGTGCCAGAACTTTCTGAAATTAAATGAAGGAAAAACTGAGGTGGTGGTTTTTGGAGCAAGAGAGGAACGATTAAAAGTCTGCGCTCAGCTTCAAACAACAATGTTAAAAACAACAGACAAAGCCAGAAATCTTGGTGTAGTCATGGACTCAGACCTGAACTTTTAACAGCCACATTAAGACAATTACAAAGTCAGCCTACTATCACCTTAGAATATATCAAGGTTAAAGGACTTATGTGTCAACAGGATTTGGAAAAACTTGCCATGCCTTTATCTTCAGTAGACTTGACTACTGTAACGGGGTCTTTACAGGTCTCCCTAAAAAATCAATCAGACAGCTGCAGCTGATTCAGAACGCTGCTGCTCGAGTCCTCACTAAGACCAAGAGACTGGATCACATCACTCCAGTTCTGAAGTCTTTACACTGGCTTTCTGTGTCTCAAAGAATTGATTTCAAAGTACTCTTGCTAGTTTATAAATCACTTAACGGTTTAGGTCCAAAATATATTGCTGATCTGCTACTACACTATGAACCACCCAGACCTCTCAGGTCATCTGGGACAGGTCTGCTTTCTGTCCCCAGAGTCAGAACTAAACAGGGTGAAGCAGCTTTCAGTTTCTATGCTCCTCATATCTGGAATAAACTCCCAGAAACCTGTAGATCCGCTGCTACTCTCAGTTCTTTTAAATCAAGGCTGAAGACCTTTCTATTTGATGCTGCCTTCTTTAAATGACTAATCATTTCTTTAAATTTCTTATGCTGCACTGTAAATTTATTCTTGTGTTTTATGTTTCTCTTTGTTTTTAACTGTCTATTCATGTGTTTTACCGGTTTTTAATGCTTGTGATTTTAACTGTTTTTACTTGTGTTTTATCTGTTTAACTGATTTTGTGTAAAGCACTTTGAATTGCCTTGTTGCTGAAATGTGCTATACAAATAAAGCTGCCTTGCCTTGCCTTGCCTTGCCTTAAATACTTGACCTAAATATTGGGTTAAAATAACCCAACATTATAGTTAATATAACCCAATTTCTGGGTTAAATACCTGGCCCAAATATTTGGTTAAAGTAACCCAACATTGTAGGTAACATAACCCAACTTCTGGGTTAAATACCCCAAATATTGGGTTAAAATAACCCAACTTCTGGGTTAAATACTTAAAATACCCAACATTGTAGTTAATATAACCCAACTTCAGGGTTAAATACTGTACCTGACCCAATTATTTGGTTAAAATAACCCAGTCCCTTTCCTGGATTCAAACCCACAACCTTCTTGCTATGACACCACATTGCTAACCATTGGGCCGCCATGTTGCCCTGAGATCAGCTGTTCCCTTTTTAACCCAGCAGTTAAAAAAAAAGAAAAATAACCTAACTTGGGTTGCTATGCCAGTGTGCCGTATTTTACCTTATATTACACACTTTAAGCACTTTTTCTTTTTTATTGCATTAAATTAAATTCAAATCCAAACAATACAAACACACACTTGGACCCGTTTATTCATTTATTTATTTATTTTATTTTTTTCTATTTTAGGTCACACTGTGAAAACAATATTAGAAAGAAACAATGGGGGGGGGGGGCGTTCTTCTTCCAAGGGGATAGAGAGGGAAGGAGGGGTTTCTTCTTCCTCTTCTTCTGAATTTCTGGCAGACTGATGTGTACGTCATAGGGACAAGGATGTAACATATCATCTTATTCCTTCTATTTCTTAGTAATATATGTTAGAGGGGGTGTCACTTTATTTCTCCTACAAATGGTAA
>NW_022604011.1:0-11961 GCF_008692095.1 Etheostoma spectabile | reverse complement strand
GGCACACACACACACACACACACACACACACACACACACACACACACACACACACACACACACACACACACACATACTCAGAGGCCCACCGGTGCCGTTTGGATTAACAACTGACAGAGAAACTGTCTAAATAAAGCTGTTTAACTAAAGTTCTGTTTGTATGCTAACAGGAAACCTACCTGGACGTTCTCTTCTCTCCGCTCCGCTTCACAGCTTCAGCCATCGTCAAAGCTCTACAGGTGAGAGACTAACGCTGTAGGTAAAGCTCTACAGGTGAGAGACTAACGCTGTAGGTAAAGCTCTACAGGTGACAGACTAACGCTGTAGGTAAAGCTCTACAGGTGAGAGACTACGCGTGTAAAGCTCTACAGTGAGAGACTAACGCTGTAGGTACAGCTCTACAGGTGAGAGACTAACGCTGTGGTAGCTCTACAGGTGAAGACTAACGCTGTAGTAAAGCTCCACATGTGACAGACAACGCTGTATTTAAAGCTCTACAGTTGAAGACTAACGCTGTAGGTAAGCTCTACAGGTGACAGACTAACGCTGTAGGTAAAGCTCTACAGGTGAGAGACTAACGCTGTAGTTAAAGCTCTACAGGTGAGAGACTAACGCTGTAGGTAAAGCTCTACAGGTGAGAGACTAACGCTGTAGGTAAAGCTCTACAGGTGAGAGACTAACGCTGTAGTAAAGCTCTACAGGTGAGAGACTAACGCTGTAGGTAAAGCTCTACAGGTGAGAGACTAACGCTGTAGGTAAAGCTCTACAGGTGAGAGACTACGCTGTAGGTAAAGCTCTACAGGTGAAGACTAACTGTAGGTAGCTCTACAGGTGAGAGACTAACGCTGTAGGTAAAGCTCTACAGGTGAGAGACGCTGTAGTTAAAGCTCCACAGGTGCAGACTAACGCTGTAGTTAAAGCTCTACAGGTGAGAACTAACGCTGTAGGTAAGCTCTACATGTGACAGACTAACGCTGTAGGTAAAGCTCTACAGGTGAGATAACGCTGTAGTTAAAGCTCTACAGGTGAGAGACTAACGCTGTAGGTAAAGCTCTACAGGTGAGAGACTAACGCTGTTGGTAAAGCTCTACAGGTGAGAGACTAACGCTGTAGGTAAAGCTCTACAGGTGAGAGACTAACGCTGTAGGTAAAGCTCTACAGGTGAGAGACTAACGCTGTAGGTAAAGCTCCACAGGGGAGTTGTATCTGAAGTGTGTGCTGTTTGTTCCAGATCTTCCGCCGAGGCTCGGAGAGGATCTCTGATCTGTCCTGGGACAATCTGAAGAAGGAGGTGACGGTTGCTGTGGAGACCGAGGTAACATCACTCACGTCTTATCTCGGTTACTGCCGTCGTTTCCATGGGTTACAAGCACGTTCACGTGGCGTTGGGTCAGGGTGGCCGGCTGCTAGTTAACTTTCTATGGCGGTGACCATGGTGTAAGGATTCGTATGGTCTCCGAAGGCAAGACGGTGCTCACCCAACTGGCCAATAGGAACATGGCCCTGGCCAATAGGAACATGGCCCTGGCCAATAGGAACATGGTCCCGCCTAACTGGCCAATAGGAACGTGGCCCTGCCCAACTGGCCAATAGGAACGTGGCCCTGCCCAACTGGCCAATAGGAACATGGCCCTGGCCAATAGGAACATGGCCCTGGCCAATAGGAACATGGTCCCGCCCAACTGGCCAATAGGAACGTGGCCCCGCCCAACTGGCCAATAGGACCGTGGCCCCACCCCAACTGGCCAATAGGAATGTGGCCCCACCCCAACTGGCCAATAGGAAAATGGCCCTGGCAAAAAGGAAGATGGTCCCACCCAACTGGCCTATAGGAATGTGGCCCCACCCCAACTGGCCAATAGGAACGTGGCCTTGGCCAATAGGAACGTGGCCCCGCCCAACTGGCCAATAGGAAAATGGGTCTTTAACCCTCTGCTTTCTTTCTTTAACCCTCTCCTTTCTTTAACCCTCTCTTTCTTTAACCCTCTCCTTTCTTCAACCCTCTCTTTCTTTAACCCTCTCCTTTCTTCAACCCTCTCTTTCTTTAACCCTCTCCTTGGGTTCATGTTTCTGTCTCCTCTCTCCTTTCTTTCTTCAACCCTCTCTTTCTTTAACCCTCTCCTTGGGTTCATGTTTCTGTCTCCTCTCTCCTTTCTTTCTTCAACCCTCTCCTTTCTTTAACCCTCTCCTTGGGTTCATGTTTCTGTCTTGTCTCTCCTTTCTTTCTTCCCATTGCAATAAAAAGTTAATTCTAACTTGAAATTGAGAAATTATCCCAAATGCAGTTATTTGTTCACCTACTATGTGTTGAGGTGTGATATTAAACACTGTCTGTTAATCCGGACGGAGCAGATGGTAATGATGGTAATATTTCTGTCTCTATCTCCTTCCTCCCCTTCTTCTAGCTGCAGAGCAGTGTGACGGAGTTTGAGTTTTCTCAAGAAGATTACCGCCAGCTGCAGGTGGAGTTCTGGTCCCGGTTCTACGCCTGCTGTCTGCAGTACCAGGAGTCTCTGTCAGAACCGCTGGGTCTCACCGTGAGCCCGAACACACACATGGCCTGTCTCCTGAAGAAGGTTAGGCTCTTATTCTGAAAATACTCACACACATGGCCTGTCTGCTGAAGAAGGTTAAATGTAAATGTGCTGTATTTATTTAGCGCTTTTCTAGTCTTAACAACTGCTCAAAGCGCCTTTACATCATACAGGAAACATTCACCATAACACACATTCATACTCTGGGGCCGGGGCTGCCGTACAAGGTGCCACCTGCTCATCAGATACACACTCACACACATCTACACACCTGCTCATCAGATACACACTCACACACATCTACACACCTGCTCATCAGATACACACTCACACACATCTACACACCTGCTCATCAGATACACACTCACACACATCTACACACCTGCTCATCATACCACACTCACACACTCTACACACCTGCTCATCAGATACACACTCACACACATCTACACACCTGCTCATCAGATACACACTCACACACATCTACACACCTGCTCATCAGATACACACTCACACACATCTACACACCTGCTCATCAGATACACACTCACACACATCTACACACCTGCTCATCAGATACACACTCACACACATCTACACACCTGCTCATCAGATATACACTCACACACATCTACACACCTGCTCATCAGATACACACACACACACACACTCACACTCCGATGCACAGCACCGGGGGCAACTCGGGGTTCAGTGTCTTGCCCAAGGACACTTCGACAATGACTGCAGGGGCGGGGATCGAACCACCAACCTTCCAATTGGCAGGCAACCGCTCTACCACTGATCCACAGCCGCCCCTGTAAGGTTAGGCTCTTATTCTGAAAATATTCACCAACATAGCCTGTGTGCTGAAGAAGGTTAGGCTCTTATTCTGAAAATATTCACCAACATAGCCTGTGTGCTGAAAAAGGTTAGGCTCTTATTCTGAAAATATTCACCAACATAGCCTGTGTGCTGAAGAAGGTTAGGCTCTTATTCTGAAAATATTCACCAACATAGCCTGTGTGCTGAAGGAGGTTAGGCTCTTATTCTGAAAATATTCACCAACATAGCCTGTGTGCTGAAGGAGGTTAGGCTCTTATTCTGAAAATTCTCACACACATGGCCTATCTGTTGAAGGTTAGGCTCTTATTCTGAAAATACTCACACACATGGCCTGTCTGATGAAGGTTAGGCTCTTATTCTGAAAATACTCACACACATGGCCTGTCTGATGAAGGTTAGGCTCTTATTCTGAAAATACTCACGGCCTGTCTGCAGAAGGTTAGGCTCTTATTCTGAAAATACTCACCAACACAGCCTGTGTGCTGAAGAAGGTAAGGCTCTTATTCTGAAAATATTCACATATTACACATAGTCTCTCTCTGTGTGTGTGTGTGTGTGTGTGTGTGTGTGTGTGGTGTGTGTGTGTGTGTGTGTGTGTGTGTTGCAGGGCTTTGTGTCCTTCCTCCTTCCTTGTTTTGCTGTGGATCACCTGTACCTGTCCTACGACGAGCACCTGTTCTCAGAGGAGGAGACGCCGCTCGCCGAAGGTAACCTGACCTTTAACCTCCGCCCAGCTGACCTTTAACCTCCACACAGCTGACCTTTAACCTCCGCCCAGCTGACCTTTAACCTCCACACAGCTGACCTTTAACCTCCGCCCGGCTGACCTTTAACCTCCACACAGCTGACCTTTAACCTCCACACAGCTGACCTTTAACCTCCGCCCGGCTGACCTTTAACAGTCTGTTTTGTCTGATGTCCAGTAAAGTCTGGCGATCATAAGTAAAGTAGAACGTAGGCTGTATTATTCCATCATAAGTAAAGTAGAACGTAGGCTGTATTATCCCATCATAAGGAGAACGTAGGCTGTATTATCCCATCATAAGGAGGAGAACGTAGGCTGTATTATTCCATCATATGAAGGAGAACGTAGGCTGTATTATTCCATCATATGAAGGAGAACGTAGGCTGTATTATTCCATCATATGAAGGAGAACGTAGGCTGTGTTATTCCATCATATGAAGGAGAACGTAGGCTGTGTTATTCCATCATATGAAGGAGAACGTAGGCTGTATTATCCCATCATAAGGAGGAGAACGTAGGCTGTATTATTCCATCATATGAAGGAGAACGTAGGCTGTGTTATTCCATCATATGAAGGAGAACGTAGGCTGTATTATTCCATCATATGAAGGAGAACGTAGGCTGTGTTATCCCATCATATGAAGGAGAACGTAGGCTGTGTTATTCCATCATATGAAGGAGAACGTAGGCTGTGTTATTCCATCATATGAAGGAGAACGTAGGCTGTATTATTCCATCATATGAAGGAGAACGTAGGCTGTATTATTCCATCATATGAAGGAGAACGTAGGCTGTATTATTCCATCATATGAAGGAGAACGTAGGCTGTATTATTCCATCATATGAAGGAGAACGTAGGCTGTATTATTCCATCATATGAAGTAGAACGTAGGCTGTATTATTCCATCATATGAAGGAGAACGTAGGCTGTATTATTCCATCATAAGGAGGAGAACGTAGGCTGTATTATCCCATCATATGAAGGAGAACGTAGGCTGTATTATTCCATCATATGAAGGAGAACGTAGGCTGTATTATCCCATCATATGAAGGAGAACGTAGGCTGTATTATTCCATCATATGAAGGAGAACGTAGGCTGTATTATCCCATCATAAGGAGGAGAACGTAGGCTGTATTATTCCATCATATGAAGTAGAACGTAGGCTGTATTATTCCATCATATGAAGGAGAACGTAGGCTGTATTATTCCATCATATGAAGGAGAACGTAGGCTGTATTATCCCATCATAAGGAGGAGAACCTAGGCTGTATTATCCCATCATAAGGAGGAGAACGTAGGCTGTATTATCCCATCATAAGGAGAACGTAGGCTGTATTATCCCATCATATGAAGGAGAACCTAGGCTGTATTATTCCATCATATGAAGGAGAACGTAGGCTGTATTATTCCATCATATGAAGGAGAACGTAGGCTGTATTATTCCATCATATGAAGGAGAACGTAGGCTGTATTATTCCATCATATGAAGGAGAACGTAGGCTGTATTATTCCATCATAAGGAGGAGAACGTAGGCTGTATTATCCCATCATAAGGAGAACGTAGGCTGTATTATCCCATCATATGAAGGAGAACCTAGGCTGTATTATCCCATCATATGAAGGAGAACGTAGGCTGTGTTATCAGAGCATAAGTAAAGCTATCGCTGGCTTGGCGTGACAAGCTTGTAGCACGTTGCCGCCATCTTGCCCTTGTCCAACAGTGGTATTTTCCCTTTTTTATTGGCTTTTTTTGACATTTTTCCCCCCTCTTGTTCTGAGGTTGTTGCAGCTTTCAGACAGCCAGCTGACAGGATTGTGTTCAGACGCGGAGGTTCCCCCTCTTGTTCTGAGGTTGTTGCAGCTTTCAGACAGCCAGCTGACAGGATTGTGTTCACAGACGCGGAGCTTGGGCGGGACGTCCTGCAGCTGGTGCAGTGCCTGCGCCTGGTCAGTGATGCTGTTTCTGGGGAGATGGCGTACGAGATGGAGAAAGCTCTGGAACACCTGCAGTCACCGGAGAGGGCAGCAGAACTCGTCCTGGAGAACATGCTGTCCAACTACAGGTAATTATATTATATTATATTACATAATATACATGGTTAAGCTAAGAGGGAATATGTTTATACACTATGTATGTATGTGTCTATAACATGAAGCTAAGAGGACATGTCTCTGCAGTGATAATGTGATGGAGGACATCTAGAAAGGGGGGGGGGGGGTGTAACATGAAGCTAAGAGGACATGTCTCTCCAGTGATAATGTGATGGAGGACATCTAGAAAGGGGGGGGGGGTGTAACATGAAGCTAAGAGGACATGTCTCTCCAGTGATAATGTGATGGAGGACATCCAGAACAAACTACAGGACGTCCGGAACCCGCTGGCGGCCATGATGGTTCTGCTGAGAGAGATGGACCTGGAGACGGACTCAGAGGTCGGAGGAGACGGACAACTCACACCTGGTGGGGAGACACACACACACACACACACACACACACACACACCTACCTGGTGGGGAGACACACACACACCTGGTGAGAAGAAAGTCACACACACCCCTGGTGGGAGAAACAAACTACATCTAATCTTTTAAGGACACCAATTATCTTTGTGAATGAATAATGTATTATTGATAAATAAACACACACACACACACACACACACACACACACACACACACACACACCCTCCTGGTACTGATACAGATACCCAGAAAATATTAGGTCTTTTTTCTTGAAATATTACAAATTGTTTGCCATGTGGACTCGTTTTGTGCCTGTCCTGATTTGTGTCTCTCTCTGCGCGTGTGTGTCTCTGCGTGTGTGTGTCTCTGCGCGTGTGTGTGTCTCTGCGCGTGTGTGTCTCTCTCTGCGCGTGTGTGTGTGTGTGTTTGTCTCCGCGTGTGTTTGTTTGTCTTGGTGCGTGTGTGTCTCCGCGCGCGCGTGTGTGCGCGCGCGTGTCTTTCTCTCTCTCTCGTGTGTGTGGTGTGTGTGTGTGTGTGTGTGTGTGTGTGTGTGTGTGTGTGTGTGTGTGTGTGTGTGTGTGTGTGTGTGTGTGTGGGTGTGTGTGGTGTGTGTGTGTGTGTGTACTCTTTGCCTGGCAGGTGCGAGTGTGAGCACCAGGATCAGCCTGTCTCAGCTCTACAGCAGCAGCTCGGCTGTTTCTGTCGTCTGTCAGGCCGTCTGTCACATGACCATGACCCGGGCGCTGTTCTGCAGGGACCTGCTGATCCTGCAGAAACTCTACCTGCGCTTTGGAGGACAACGTACGGACACACACACACCCCTACACGTAGAGACACATACAGATGCTTCTTTATGATGATAAGCTCAAAATAAGTCTGATAACACCTAACTGCTATAATAATAATAATAATAATCGTTATTAGAAACACCTGAACGCTATAGTGTGTGTGTGTGTGTGTGTCTGTGTGTGTCTGTGTGTGTCTGTGTCTGTGTGTGTCTCTCTTTGTGTGTCTGTGTGTGTGTGTGTGTGTGTGTGTGTGTGTGTCTCTCTTTGTGTGTCTGTGTGTGTCAGGTGTTTCTGGGTGGAGGCTCCCAGCTGCTGCAGCTCCAGCAGGATCTGATTCCTCGCTGCTCCGGCCTCCTGTCATCGTATTATCTCCTGAAACACATCAGCCAGAGTCTCGCGTCCTCCGTCCCCGTGGACATCATGTGAGTACACAACAACTACACAACACACACATCAGCCAGAGTCTCGCGTCCTCCGTCCCTGTGGACATCATGTGAGTACACAACTACACACAACAGGTGCAGGGTTTCCAGTGACCTAACCTAATGTTTGACCTTTGACCTCCTCAGAGACCCTAATGTTTGACTTCTTCAGACCCTAACCTAATGTTTGACATTTGACCTCCTCAGAGACGCCAACCTGCAGCACCTGACCGTGCTGCAGCTGTCAGACGCTCCAACTCCGTCTAGCAACAGATCAACAGGTCAGACTCTTCTCTCTCTCTCTCTCTCTCTCTCTCTCTCCACCTCTCTGTCTCTCTAACCTGTCTCTCTCTCTCTCTAACCTGTCTCTCTCTCTAACCTGTCTCTCTCTCTCTCTAACCTGTCTCTCTCTCTCTAACCTGTCTGTCTCTCTGACCTGTCTCTCTCTCGCTGACCTGTCTGTCTGTCTACCTGTCTGTCTCTCAGTGCTGAGTCCTCAGACTGTGGTGGAGCTCTTCTATCAGACTGTGGGCAGGAAGCTGATCGTCTCCCAGATGTTCAGCCAGCAGCAGGACGGCAACTCTCTGCTGCTGTGGACTCACAGCGTCTCCACCGTGGTCCAGCTGCTCGCTCAGCTGCTGTATCCTTTAACACACACACACTGAGACACACACACAACACACACACACACACACTGAGACACACACACACACACACACACACACTGAGACACACACACACACACACACACACAACACACACACACACACACACACACACACACACACACACACACACACACAGTGTCTGACTTCCTGTCCTGGTTGAGTAACCGAGGTGTCAGTTGGCCCAGTAACCATGGTTTCCAGTTCCCTGAGTGTCTGATGGCCAACTGCCAGTACACACAGCTGCAGGTGGGTTTCACCCTCATTATCTCTATCTTGTCTGATTGGAGGAGGGGCCTCCTCTGATTGGAGGAGAGCTCACGCACACTGTTCCCCCCCCCCCCCCCCCCCCCCCCCCCCCGCAGGAGTACGTGCGTCTGATTGGTCCGTGGTGTCAGGGGAACATCGGCTCGTGTCGCTTCATGCTGGGTCAGTGTTACCTTGCCAACGGGGAGGGACAGAAGGTCAGTCACAACAACAACATCGCACCTGAATGCATCGCCACTTTAATCTGTTTACACCCCTCTTCTTCTTCTGTGGTGGTTTCATCTGCAGGCTCTGCAGTGTTTCCAGGAAGCAGCAACCGAGGTGGAGAAGGAGGACTTCCTGTTGAGACTGACGGGCAGCGAGGACGAAGACGCCGCCGCCACGCCCAGACTACAGTACTACAACAAGGTACTACAGTACTACAACAGGGTAGTACAGTACTACAACAGGGTACTACAGTACTGCAACAAGGTATTACAGTACTACAGCAGGGTAGTACAGTACTACAACAAGGTATTACAGTACTGCAACAAGGTATTACAGTACTGCAACAGGGTACTACAGTACTGCAACAAGGTATTACAGTACTGCAACAAGGTATTACAGTACTGCAACAAGGTATTACAGTACTGCAACAAGGTATTACAGTACTGCAACAAGGTATTACAGTACTGCAACAAGGTATTACAGTACTACAGCAAGGTATTACAGAACACACACCCCTGGTGGGAGAAACAAACTAAATCTAATCTTTTAAGGACACCAATTATCTTTGTGAATGAATAATGTATTATTGATAAATAAACACACACACACCCCCCCTCCTGGTACTGATACAGATACCCAGAAAATATTAGGTCTTTTTTCTTGAAATATTACAAATTGTTTGCCATGTGGACTCGTTTTGTGCCTGTCCTGGTGTGTGTGTGTGTGTGTGTGTGTGTGTGTGTGTGTGTGTGTGTGTGTGTGTGGTTGTGTGTGTGTGTGTGTGTGTGTGTGTGTGTGTGTGTGTGTGTTGTGTGTGTGTGTGTGTGTTGTGTGTGTGTGTGTGTGTGTGTGTGTGTGTTGTGTGGTGTTAGGTGCTGCGTCTCCTGGAGGGATGTGGGTCTCCTGAACTTGTGGTCCAGTTGTCGTCTCTGGCGATCACGGAGGCGTCCGGAGACCCCGGCAGCCAGGTACCCCGGTATATTATATTATGTTATCCACTCACCTAAAGGATTATTAGGAACACCTGTTCAATTTCTCATTAATGCAATTATCTAATCAGCCAATCACATGGCAGTTTTTTCAATGCATTTAGGGGTGTGGTCCTGGTCCAGACCATGTCCTGACCTGGTCCAGACCCTCTCCTGGACTCCAAACTGAATGTCAGAATGGGACAGAAAGGGGGTTTAAGACATTTGGAGCGTGGCGGGGTTGTTGGAGCCAGACGGGCCGGTCTGCTCAGTTACCGGGATTTAAACCCACAACCAGTTCTAGGGTTTACAGAGGATGGAGTGGACAGGAAGGAGAAAGGGGGTCAAACACAGTAATAGTATGGTGGTCCTCATAATCCTATAGGGGGGTGGATATATAACCCTAACCCAGCGGCCAGGTACCCACAGGGACACTATTCATTATATAATCATTATTTATATCATAATAATATATCATAATTATCATATATAATCATTGTATTGTATAATAATTATAATATATGATAATTATAATGTATAATTATTATACATAACGTGTATGTTTGTGTTCAGGCGGCTCTGTGGACTCGGATCTTCAAACATCACCTGGACCTGGGACACAACGCTGAAGCTTACGAAGCGCTCACACAGAACCCTGAAGGCAGCATGTACGTACAAATACACACATATATACACAGAACCCTGAAGGCAGCATGTACGTACAAATACACACATATATATACACAGAACCCTGAGGTAGCATGTACGTACAAATACAACACTATATACAAGAACCCTGAAGGCCGCATCAGCATGTACGTACAAATACACATTATACACAGAACCCTGAAGGAGCATGTACGTACAAATACACACATATATACACAGAACCCTGAAGGCAGCATGTAGTACAAATACACACATATAACACAGAACCCTGAAGGCAGCATGTACGTACAAATACACACATATCTACACAGAACCTTGAAGGCAGCATGTACGTACAAATACACACAAATATACACCAGAACCCTGAAGGCAGTGTACGTACAAATACACACATATATACACAGAACCCTGAAGGCAGCATGTACGTACAAATACACATATATATACACAGAACCCTGAAGGCAGCTGTACGTACAAATACACACATATATACACAGAACCCTGAAGGCAGCATGTACGTACAAATACACATATATATACACAGAACCCTGAAGGCAGCATGTACGTACAAATACACACATATATACACAGAATCCTGAAGGTAGCATATACGTACAAATACACACATATATACACAGAACCCTGAAGGCAGCATGTACGTACAAATACACACATATATACACAGAACCTTGAAGGCAGCATGTACGTACAAATACACACATATATATATATATATATATATACACAGAACCCTGAAGGCAGCATGTACGTACAAATACACACATATATACACAGAACCCTGAAGGCAGCATATACGTACAAATACACACATATATACACAGAACCTTGAAGGCAGCATGTACGTACAAATACACACATATATATATACACAGAACCCTGAAGGCAGCATGTACGTACAAATACACACATATATACACAGAACCCTGAAGGCAGCATGTACGTACAAATACACACATATATACACAGAACCCTGAAGGCAGCATGTACGTACAAATACACACATATATACACAGAACCCTGAAGGCAGCATGTACGTACAAATACACACATATATACACAGAACCCTGAAGGCAGCATGTATGTACAAATACACACATATATACACAGAACCCTGAAGGCAGCATGTACATATACATATATACACACCATGCATACAGGGTGTATACATACATATACACCCTGTATATATGGTGTATACATACATATACACCCTGTATGCATGGTGTATACATACATAAACACCCTGTATGCATGGTGTATACATACATAAACACCCTGTATGCATGGTGTATACATACATAAACACCCTGTATATATGGTGTATACATACATATACACCCTGTATATATGGTGTATACATACATATAC
>NW_022604010.1:0-6324 GCF_008692095.1 Etheostoma spectabile | reverse complement strand
CATCTTTGCAAATCTTTTCAAGTGTATTAGACTTAGACGTCTCTTTATTGATCTCTTTTGGGACGACTCCCGCAAGGAAATTGGAAAGAACCTTCGTCAAATATAGAGACAAAAAAGACCATAAATAAAACCATAAACCAATTACCATTAACCTTTTTATCTTAATGAGTACACAGATCCGTGGCCTGTATGTTATATAGAAGGCGTTGCTTTGGTCCGCAAAGAAATTATTAATGCAGCTTTAATTTAAAAAACATGAATATGTCTTTCCACAAACAGTGTCCCGGGTACTCTGGATAATCCACAGACCTCACTGTCCACAGTTTTCTTTGGAAGCATTTCCACCGAAGTAAAATGTCTCTGTGGAAACTGTCCACACTGAAGTCTGTGGAGCGTCCTAATTTATAACTGGGTCGCTGTTTCTTTACAGGAGAAGAGAAGCCTTTTGTTATTGTTATTAATCTCGATTCTTTAACATGATTACTCATAGACTTTGGGAAAGTAGTTAAAAACAAATCAACAGTGAAAACACCTTTAACTGTGAAGTTTCCCATCATGCTTTTCCTGTTTACTTGTCAAAATAAGACTTTTTTTCTTGATAAATGTAATGTGAAAAATAATCTTTCTTGATTACGTTGTTTTTACGATCATTAGAAGCCAAAATGACAATCAAAATGTGCTCATTTGCACAGCCCTAACTTACATTTTTTCAAAGATTTGTGACCGGCGATTTCCTAATACAGCTCGTCACTGTCGTTTTTATGAAAGCAACCGAAGGAAATCGTGTTTTAGTTGTCTAAATTTGTCTAGTCCATATCAACGTCCCAACGTGTTTTATGTTTCTGCGGAACAGGAACCTGCTGAAAACCAGTTTTCAAACCGAGTCAGGCCGTTTACATTGTAATGTGATGTTACTTTTAACTTTCCTGTACAATAAATATTAATTAATGTGCATTTTTGTGCTATTTTCCGCAGCGGATTAATCCCCATTTGATGATCTTGTGCAGTAGACCCCAAAACCGACACAAATTAAAACCACTGACTCCTATTTTTAAAAAGATTTTTGCTTTTAGATATTTTATTACAGAATGGGTGTGAAACCTGTGACCAAAATAGTCATTGTGTCACTAATGGATGGAGTTATATAGTGAAAGAAATCTCTCATTTTGGGAACCGCTGCTCTGGTATTTGTGGCAACAGGACAATGTATGTAGGATTTAGTCAAATACAAATATATATATGTATATTTAATATATGTATAGGCAAATACACTCATGAAGGAACATAAAAATACAGAATATTTCCAGATATATCCCTACATGCTGTGAGCATCACAAACTTAATTCCATTCACTTCCATTGTTTTGAGGTGGAGGCAGAGATCCAGATACATGCCCATGCTTAAGTTGACTAAAAAGAGGAATAAAAAAAAATCATCTTTTGGAAATTGATCTTAATGCCTTAATTTAAAAAAAGGGAAAAATCCAACCTTTTTACGGACATCAATTTTCTTTGTGAATGAATAATGTTTCATAAATAAATAAATATTCTTCCTTAAAATACAGGGGCATAAGTAGACACCCCCCTATGTTAAAATACAGGGGCATAAGTACACACCCCCCTATGTTAAAATACAGGGGCATAAGTACACACCCCCCTATGTTAAAATACAGGGTCATAAGTATACACCCCCCTATGTTTAAATACAGGGGCATAAGTATACACCCCCCTATGTTAAATACAGGGCACAAGTATACACCCCCCTATGTTAAAATACAGGGGCATAAGTATACACCCCCTATGTTAAAATACAGGGATAAGTATACACCCCCCTATGTTAAAATACAGGGGCATAAGTATACACCCCTATGTTAAAATACAGGGGCACAAGTATACACCCCCCTATGTTAAAATACAGGGGGCATAAGTATACACCCCCCTATGTTAAATTCCCATAGAGGCAGGTTTTTATTATTAAAGGCCAGTTATTACATGGATCAGGATACTATGCATCCTGATAAAGTTTCATTGGCCTTTGGAATTAAAATACCCCCCCCCATCATCACTACCCTTCACCATACCTAGAGATTAGCATGGAACACTTTCTCACTTTATCAGAATTGGTGTCCTTAAAAGATTGTATTTCTCCTTTTTTTTATTTTTTTTTATTAAGTCATTAAAGATAAATTTCCAAAAGATGATTTTTTTTTAATTTTTATTATTATTATTCCTCTTTTTAGTCAACTTAAGCGTGGGTATGTAAACTTATGAACACCACTGTATGTCACTCACACCAACTTGCACAAATTAAATTAATTAAATCCAGCCAGTCCACGTTTAACCTTTTTTAAATGTGTTTTTTCTCCTGGTCGGCTGAGAATCTGCAGTCGCCCGCCGCTGACTCCGCACCGAATGCCGTCTGACCTCCAGCAGAAATCGCCGTTAAAAAAAAAAAAAACGCACATTCAGCTCATTCATATTTTCCCAAAAAAACACCCGGCTCCCTCTAGATGTGGTCGTTGGCGTCCCGCGGAGCGCGCCCGCACAACCACTCATTCATCCAGTGACGTGCCTCCTTCCCCGTGTGTTTTACGTTGCAGCTGACGAGGCCCAGAGACAGCTCGGCATGTGCCTTCTGTACCACATCAGCGTGGACGACAGATTCAAGTCCCTGTTTGCCGACACAGACTGCATACCGCAGGTAAGACTGGCTAATGTATGCATGCATGCATGTATGTACGTACGCCGCCTGCAGACCACGACAGGCACGTTAGCATCGGCAGCTAACGGCACCGGGGGGGAATTAACGCATGAGAGACGAGAGCGAGAGGGAGGGAGGGACGCCACATCTGGAACCCCCAAAAAAAACCACCAGAGGACTGCTGCTCAGTCTTCCCTCTCGCTGTGATGACAACTCTTGTTTTTTTTGTCCCCTTCTCCCCCCCCCTCCCCACCCTCCCCCCTTCCTGACAACATCCTTGTGCCATTTCATCAATTTCTGTGTCTTCACCACACGTTCGCTTCTTGATTACTAAACTAGAAAACATCAGCACAGAGACAGGATTCTTTGCTCAAGCTGTAACTTACAAATTAAGTTTTTACTGCTGAAGCTCAACCACCCCTCCCCTTCCCCCCCCCCCCCCCCCCCCCCCCCCCCCCCCCCCGCAGGCGGGCTCCTGTCCACTTTCGATCACAACCGTTTTGTTGAGTTACCCTCGCTCCTGATTGAGTTGACCCGGTCAAGTCGTCCTCTCATCATCGCCGATTAGCTGAATGTGCGTTGTGTTTGTTTGTTGAGATTGGGTGTAAATGTCGGCCAGATGTTGCCCCCCCCCCCCCCCCTCCCCCCGTGGTAGAGAGGATGCTGGCTAGCACCATGACCAGAAGTGACCTTCGACCCCGCCTCGAGGCCCGATCACTTCCCCTTACACCCCCCCCCCCCACCCCCCTCCACGCTGTCCATCCATCTTAGTAAGTCCACACTGAGCTAAACGTGAAGTTGCATCCATCCATCTTTTGCTCAGTCTCTCCATTTCGACCTTTTCTCTCTCAATGTACAGATATAAATAAATGTAAAATACCCATTTTTGTCTTAATCCTCATAGATCGGTATCCATAAAATCCAAAAATAGCAAAAGCACTGCCTGTCATCACTTATTAAATGCCAACACAGCTGTTTACATGACCTCTAAACCTCTAAGATAGATAGAAAAAAATCCACGTCCTATTCTTTTCCTTAATAACTTGGTATTTACAAAATCGCTCATTTTAAATGACAACATATCTGATCCCACATCAACCTGTATTAATGATTATCTTCTCATACAACGTTGATTTGATGGATGCAGCCCAACATGAGCGACTGTCCATTTGGTCGTCTTCTATCTCTCAAACCGTGGCCAAGCAGCAACAGACACAATGAGAGTCTGAAGAAGAAGTCTGGACCGTCTGTCCGCTGCTTCTCCAGATGTTTCCATCTGTGAGAAACAGTCACAAGAGATTGAACTGTTTTCCTGTTGTTTCGGTGCCGTGGATGTGGAGAGACACCTTTACGAAAACAGCCTTAAAAAGAAAAACCACGAGCAGCATCATTCTTACACTTAACCCTCGTGTTGTCTTCCCGTCGACCATGAAACACGACATTTTTCTCACTTTCTCAATGTTGTGGGTGCTTTATTTTGCAATCAGACAGCTGCAGCTGATCCAGAACGCTGCTGCTCGGGTCCTCACTAAGACCAAGAGACTGGATCACATCACTCCAGTCCTCACTAAGACCAAGAGACTGGATCACATCCCTCCAGTCCTCACTAAGACCAAGAGACTGGATCACATCACTCCGGTTCTGAAGTCTTTACACCGGCTTCCTGTACCTCAAAGAATTGATTTCAAAGTACTCTTGCTAGTTTATAAATCCCTTAACGGTTTAGGTCCAAAATACATTTCTGATCTGCTACTACACTATGACCCCCCACCAGACCTCTCAGGTCATCTGGGACAGGTCTACTTTCTGTCCCCAGAGTCAGAACTAAACAGGGTGAAGCAGCTTTCAGTTTCTATGCTCCTCATATCTGGAATAAACTCCCAGAAACCTGCAGATCCGCTGCTACTCTCAGTTCTTTTAAATCAAGGCTGAAGACCTTTCTTTTTGACGCTGCCTTTCTTTAAATGAATGCCCTGAAAATGTCAACATTAGAAATTTTGCTATTTCTAATGTTGACATTTTCAGGGCATTTTTTTTCGAACGCCCATTTTTTATGTGATTAAAAAAACAAACTGAAAACGGGTCAAATTTGACCCGAGGACAACGTGAGGGTAAATAAACATTCATTTGATTTAGCAGCTTAGTGTGGACCCAGTCTCAGATTCAGTGGTTCGTTTTAATTTTTGAGTTTAATTGTAGTGCCATTACCCCCCCCCCCCCACCCTTAATTTCTGTGACGCATGGACAGATTATGAGATAACGTGTAAGAGCCCCCCCCCCCCATACTGTAGATGCAAGACACCAAAACTAAGAGTCCACTTTACATCATTTTGTGTTCGTTTTTCCTCTATTTTTAAGCTAACTTTTTAGTCTCCTCGTAGTAATCCCCCCCAATCGCCAAATTGGCAAATAGGTGAAAAGAGTGAAAAGAGTGAATGTCTTTTTTTTTGGTAACATACATCCCAAAAAAAACGGGGTGTTTATCGTACGTTTTCATCGTTTTCAAAGTAGCTGCAGCTTCTCCAAAATAACATAACAAATGAGAATAAAAAACTATACACTGCCATGTGGAAAACAACCCTCTTGACATCTACTCGCCAAACGAAAACCAGCATTTTTTTTGGGGGGGGGGGGGGGAATTGTTGGGTTTCTGTAAAGAACATCCCAGAGTCCTGGTCTAGACCTGCTCTTTATGACAAGTGCAATGAGATGAAACAGTTGTTGTGATTTGGTGCTACATAAATAAAATTGAATTGAATTTGGCGCTTGGCGGGTGTTCCCTTTGTACGGTGTATCGGCTCAAGTGAAAACAACAACTAACAATTAAAATAATAATAAAAATATATATATATATATGTATGTAGTCCGACCAATAATCACTAATATAATCATAGTCTGGCATCTCTACACAAAATCAACAGCTACCAGTTAGACGCCTTAAGACCTTAGCTAATGTTAGCAATTAGGAAGAAACTGCCATTATGTAAAACAGGGTCTTCAACAGGGGGTCCGCGACCCCTAGGGGGTCCGCGGGGGTACTGCATGGGGGTCGCGAGTGTTTTGGTTGATTAGACTTTTTTTTAAATATTTTTCCCACTAATTGAAATGTCTTTAAATCCACATTAACATGAATTCAACACACTGTAGTGAACAGATAAATGGAGGCAGAAGATGTCTTTCAGTCATCAACGCACACATGGCACTGTAGGACCAGTTTGATATAACACAATGTTATACAATATATATAATTAGGGGGTCCCCGCTCCATCTCGCCATCAGTTTGGGGGTCCTTGGCCTGGAAAACGTTGAAGACCCCCTGATGTCAAATAATTGACAATTAGACAATTATGTAATATTTGATCTGCCATGTTTGTAAAAAGACATCCTTAACAAAACTGCTTCACCCCGTTTCTCTCCTTTTTTTTTTTGTATACTATCTCATCCGTTTAGTACTCATGTTGTTCTTGGGTCAAATTAACCCGTTTTAAGTTCATGTGTCGTCGCCCCAAAAAAAATGGGCTGTCGAAATAAGCGCTGAAAATGTCAACGTCTAAATATTTTAATTGGGAGGGGGGAAAAAACACAAAAGACATTTAGAAAAACACCCACAACATTTAAAAAAAA
>NW_022604009.1:0-9412 GCF_008692095.1 Etheostoma spectabile | reverse complement strand
CAGTCGTCCTGGGGTCCACACACAAAGATACAGCACTTATAATAACAACGATAAAAACACATTATTAGTGTCTCAAATCGTGCACTTTGTACCCAACGTACTTATCTGCATGGTGCGTAACATTTGACTTTGGGACAACAGCTCAGTCCTCCTCCTTCTTCTTCTGGGAAATGGTGATTTGCACCCAGACAGAGCACCCCCCCGCCACCTAATACATATCCCTAAAAACACACTTCAACAACAACGTGAGCGCACTATGTACTCAAATAGTTAGCATAAATATGGGGTTTATTGACATAAATTCCAAAAATAGCTGAAGTTAATAAGTCAGTGTTACGTATTGTTGAAAACGTAAAAAAAAAGGGACAAAAACATAAGAAAAAAAGTTAAAAACATCGATAAAAAGCGTTTTTCAATTTCAATTTTGATGGGAAGACAACACAAGCACAAGGTCAAGTACACGTCCAAGCCTGTACTTTGTTACTTTTACTTAAGAAGTTAAATCAGTACTTCTACATTTACCAGAGTATTTACTAACATAGGTATCAGTACTTCTACATTTACCAGAGTATTTACTAACATAGGTCTCAGTACTTCTACATTACCAGAGTATTACTAACACAGGTCTCAGTACTTCTACCTTTACCAGAGTATTACTAACACAGGTATCAGTACTTCTACATTTACAGAGTATTTACTAACATAGGTCTCAGTACTTCTACATTTACCAGAGTATTTACTAACATAGGTCTCAGTACTTCTACATTTACCAGAGTATTTACTAACATAGGTCTCCAGTACTTCTACATTTACCAGAGTATTTACTAACATAGGTCTCAGTACTTCTACATTTACCAGAGTATTTACTAACATAGGTCTCAGTACTTCTACATTTACCAGAGTATTTACTAACATAGGTATCAGTACTTCTACATTTACCAGAGTATTTACTAACATAGGTCTCAGTACTTCTACATTTACCAGAGTATTTACTAACATAGGTCTCAGTACTTCTACATTTACCAGAGTATTTACTAACATAGGTCTCAGTACTTCTACATTACCAGAGTATTACTAACATAGGTCTCAGTACTTCTACATTTACCAGAGTATTTACTAACATAGGTCTCAGTACTTTACATTTACCAGAGTATTTACAACATAGGTCTCAGTACTTCTACATTTACCAGAGTATTTACTAACATAGGTCTCAGTACTTCTACATTTACCAGAGTATTTACTAACATAGGTCTCAGTACTTCTACATTTACCAGAGTATTTACTAACATAGGTCTCAGTACTTCTACATTTACCAGAGTATTTACTAACATAGGTCTCCAGTACTTCTACATTTACCAGAGTATTTACTAACATAGGTCTCAGTACTTCTACATTTACCAGAGTATTTACTAACATAGGTCTCAGTACTTCTACATTTACCAGAGTATTTACTAACATAGGTCTCAGTACTTCTACATTTACCAGAGTATTTACTAACATAGGTCTCAGTACTTCTACATTACCAGAGTATTACTAACATAGGTCTCAGTACTTCTACATTACCAGAGTATTTACTAACACAGGTCTCAGTACTTCTACATTTACCAGAGTATTTACTAACATAGGTCTCAGTACTTCTACATTTACCAGAGTATTTACTAACATAGGTCTCAGTACTTCTACATTTACCAGAGTATTTACTAACATAGGTCTCAGTACTTCTACATTTACCAGAGTATTTACTAACATAGGTCTCAGTACTTCTACATTTACCAGAGTATTTACTAACATAGGTCTCAGTACTTCTACATTTACCAGAGTATTTACTAACATAGGTCTCAGTACTTCTACATTTACCAGAGTATTTACTAACATAGGTCTCAGTACTTCTACATTTACCAGAGTATTTACTAACATAGGTCTCAGTACTTCTACATTTACCAGAGTATTTACTAACATAGGTCTCAGTACTTCTACATTTACCAGAGTATTTACTAACATAGGTCTCAGTACTTCTACATTTACCAGAGTATTTACTAACATAGGTCTTTACATTTACTTACTACTACTTACTTTAGTACTTTACATTTCCGATCATCACCAAAATGTTAACCAATATGATGCATACCCATCTAACCATCTACGTATGAAATGTCCTATGTGGACATGGACATTTAGATGTCTCAGTAGTATATGTAAAGTGTAGTAAAGTGTATGAAAAGACGTAAGAACGCTGGGGCGATGGATTCCCCTCCTCTATTTCTACTGAACTGGACATTAAGGAGCTCCTGTTGCATAATCAGAGTGGTTGAAGCGTGGTGTTATATCGGAAAGGACAGAAGTAAGATCCGGTAGTTTTGACATTATTGATGGGACTTCCTTTAACTGTCTGTCTGCAGCGGTGTGTCCGGTCACGGCCGAGGTTAGCGCACGGCTTAAGTACTTTAGCCGGCTCTTGTAAAGTAAAAGCTAGAGCAACAAGTTACCACCGTATACCGTTAGAAAGGTAAGACGTCACACGGTAGTTTTACACCATTAAATTAACTTAAAACATCAATTCATCATTTGTATTCGTATTTTAACAGATATTTGGATAGAACGTCAGCCAATACGTGTCCGAACGTGGACACAGTGACGCTAGGTCCTGGACCTGAGTCCTGTAGCCCCCCCTGTCCTGGGGGTGGTGGATCTTCCCTCTGAGTGCAGTGATGTGCAGTGTGTCCCCTCTGCAGACCTGGTGCATGTGTCTGCAGGGCATGACCTCTGAGAGCGCCAGGCAGAGCCCCCGGGCGTCGTGTCGTGCATTCAGCCGACTAACCAGGTTTCACGCAGCGAGAGGAACGCGTGGAGCGGCGATGATTACTGCCGAGCCAACGGGCCGGCTCGGTGCTCGACTCATCTGAACGTAATGATGTGATATGACACGCTGTGGGCAGAGCAACAACCGTGTTAAAGCTCTCTGTTCAAGGCTCATGTCTGTGTTTTTTTAACCTGGAGCCAACTTTCCCGTATATTTGTGTGACTAATGTGAACAAATATCTCAGCAATTGGTCCAGTGTTGAGAGAAAATGCTGTAACTGGCAGCCGTGAACTTGGCTCCAATGTAAAGGTCCACTAAAAGTTCTGTTTTTACCGTTGACAGACTCAGATTATTATTCTAACAACATTATGAAAAGGATCCCTACAGAGATGAGCCTTTTAGTTAAAAAGTAAACCAGAAACGGCCCTGAAATCACCATCACCAAACCCACCAGACTCCATGTAAATAATCACTACTTTTAGCATGTATAGAGCAGCATATCTCCACCAGACTCCATGTAAATAATCACTACTTTTAGCGTGTATAGAGCAGCATATCTCCACCAGACTCCATGTAAATAATCACTACTTTTAGCGTGTATAGAGCAGCATATCTCCACCAGACTCCATGTAAATAATCACTACTTTTAGCGTGTATAGAGCAGCATATCTCCACCAGACTCTATGTAAATAATCACTACTTTTAGCCTGTATAGAGCAGCATATCTCCACCAGACTCCATGTAAATAATCACTACTTTTTCTGTTGATTTCTGTTTCATGTTAAACTAAAAGGATCTTACTCTTTAACTAAAAGCTCTATCTCTGTAGGGATCCTTTCATAATGTTGTTAGACACTTAGAATAGTAATCTGAGTCTGGACCAATTTCCAAGATTGTTGCTCTCATCATTTGCTTAGACACATAAACATATGAAAATAAGACAAGATAACATTTAACGTTATTGTCATGCACAAGTACAATGAAATTCAGTTTTTACATCTAACCAGTCATTAAAGTGCCTTTCCTTTATAGCAGTGCTTAAAAAAAACATAAAACACAGAATGCAGTATGATCATGTTAGTCTACTGTTGAATTATTAAAGTATTAGTAAATAAAATATCATGCTCACGAACAGACCCACAATGCACAAGGCAGGTATACGTAAACACAGTTTCATTATAATAAAGCAATGCAACAGGGTCCAGGAAACAGACAGGAAACAGTCAGTAAACAGGTAGAGGAGCAGAGGACATTGGGGAAAAACACGTGAAGGTTGAACAGAAGGAAGCAGACGATCTCGCACGGGGGGGGGGGGGGGGGGGGGGGGTCAGGGAAAGACAGAACTTAAAGGGGTATTTCACTGAATACGTATTGGGTCATTTATGTAGGACAAATGTGATTTTTTATGTATTCCATCCAGAGAAGAGCCAGAAAAAGTATTTCATGTGGATAAAAGACAACAACCCCCAGAGTAGTCCACAGTCTCTCTCTCTTATCCAGACACACACACCCAGAGAAATCTGGTCTCAGGGGGACTTGAGGCCCCCCTTAAGTCCCCCTCAGACTAGATTTCTCTGGATGTGTGTGTCCGGAAAAAAATTGTACGCTCATTCAAAAATACTTGTTTCTATGGATACTTAGTTTAATGCTAATCTGTGATGTAACCCTTTAAATACAGAATTTCCCTGTTGGGGATCAACAAAGTATTTCTGATTCTGAAAGACAGAAGTCATGGGGAGACAATGAGACACAGGTGCAACACGTGGAGGCGGGCACAGGTGATCACACCGGCGGGAAAATATACAACAGGAAGTAACACAAGGGAGAACGGAGAACCTTCACAATAAAACAGGAAATGGGAAAACATAAAAGGAACTGAAAACAGTAACTTGACACATGGACGAGACATGACAGAAATCACTGGAGGAGAACACGGAGATATGAAGATTACATAATGCCACAGGGTGAAATCTGAAGCCCTTTCCAACTCTTGCTGGTGCAAATAACGAGGTCCTTTAACCCTTTATTGGACAACATTTTTAGATAAAAGCACATTCAAAAAGACCGACTTGAGTGATTAAAAGCCGAGAACGACGAGATCTAAAAACATGACTCTCACACAGCTGAGGGTGAAAAACTGCCTGGCTTCCCAGATCCAGATTCCCCCCCGCCCCCCTCACCTGTGATTCCCTTTATAATCTCTAGCACCCACACACAGGTGCGCGGGTGACGTAACAACCAACCATTTACGCACACACACACACACTACACACACACTACACACATAACAAACATATATATTGGCCATGACAGTCTTTATGTAAAACATGATGCATCAGGAATCTAAAATTAGATTAGATTAGATTAGATAAAATTAGATTAGATAAAATTAGATTAGATTAGATAATACTTTATTAATCCCACAACAGACAAAACAACAGACAATGTGCAAAAAGTACTGAATGAATGTAAACTGGCATTATAGTAATTTTATTCCATGCATTTTCACAACAAAAACATTAAGACAGTATCATGTGTTTCACAAAAAAGACGTGATGTGATGGACGATGAACCCTCGAGGGGCTCAATAGGTGGCGATCTCCATAGAAACAGTTACACTTAACCATTTAAAAACAACTTATATGTTGTTATGTTTAAAAAAACAAAACAAAAACAACACATTTCTTTGTATAAAACGACTTAAAACTACGTTTAGAGCACAAACCCACGTGGAAAACTCAGACAGCACCGGAGCAACAGCTCGACTCAGTGTAAAGTCTTCTTTAGACGCTCAGTGAGTGAAGCAGGAAGACTGGTCCGTAGTTTTTATATAAAAGGTATGAAAGGTACGACAAATATTGCAATGTACAGAAGTGAGTGCCGTGGAATTAAATTTAATTATATGTAATTGAATAAAATAGCAGAAGGACGCAACAATAAAGGGAAACTTCAGAGGAGGACGCACACTAAGAGCTGGGTAGAGTCTCAAAAGGTGATAAAAGTCGCACATTTAGCCGTGCTGATGCAAGAACTACACTTCCCAGTTTTTACCTGACTTCCTCCGGACGTTTCCTTTGAAACGTCAAAGAGAATCTTCACCTGTTCTCTGAGGATCGGGGGTCTGACTGATGGGAGACACAATCTTAGAAAGGAGTCCAGTATCATCATCAAAAGGTGTCTTTAATTTAACTTTAGGGGGACCAAATGTCCTCTTTTGCACAGACATGTCCACTTTTTGTCCTGCCTGGGGGGGGGGGTCATATATTCATGAAAATGTCCAGTTTTCCCTGTTTTCCATGGGACCATTAGCATTAATTGTCTTATTAAATTGACTTGTGCTTTGCACACAATACTACGGTACTTTGTTGCATGACGTTATTCCCGAGAGGCTTCCTTCTATATATTATATTTTATTATGTATTATATTTATTATATATGATGCTAGCACATGTGTGTCAGTGTCTGATGAAGGATTTGGAGATCTCAGAGCTCACATGGACCCCGAGGAACCTGATCTCACTGGAAGGGTTTAAGAGACATTGAGATGAAGCTGACACAGAACAGGTAAAATACATTATTTCATATTTATGTATTTATTTGATAAGAGCTATTATTGTGTTCCAGGTTGTTACAGATTTTCATTGTATTACATAAGTTATCATTGCATCATTGAGATAATAAAGCATGCTCATTAACCTCTGAGAAGCCGGTCTAGGTCTGTGTCTCGAGGCCGAGTGTCCTCTTTTTTTATATATGGTGGTCTTTTTATAGAACATGGTCCCCCTATTGAACCTGGACCTGATTTTCTGAGGACTTTGTGACCGATGGGAGCAACAATCTTTGAAATGAGTCCAGTATTATGAGAAACAAGCTGCAATGTTAGCACAAAAAAGCACGTCCCGCGTCATCAGAGGTGGGTAGAGGAGCCGAAAGTTAAAGTTAAAGTACTGTTACTTAACTTGTCACTTTTTCAATGTTGCTGGTGCCTTTTTTTAAAGGTTTTTTCCAGTTATTGTGACATTTTATTTACTTTGACAGCCCATTTTTTGTGATAAAGAAACTGACAACCGGTCAAATTTGACCTGAGGACCACATGAGGGTTAAAATGAGGCGTACGCGGGGGGGGGGGGGGGGGGGGGGGGCGTAGATTAGCTCTTAGCCTAATGCAGCGGAGAAAGACAGCTTCTTCTTCACCAATCTACTCAAGTACATCTGGGGATTTAACCCTTGTGTTGTCTTTCTGTCGACCATGAAACTCAATTTTCGCTTTTTCCGACATTTTTGTCACTTTTTCAATGTTGCTGGTGCCTTTTTTTAACGTTTTTCCAGTTATTTGACATTTTATTTACTTCGACGGCCCATTTTTTGTGATAAAGAAACTGAAACCGACATGAGGGTTAGACCTCCTCCTAGGAGGGGATTGTTTTCATAAAGCTACTCAAGGAAATGTAAAAGAGTAAAAAAAGACATGTCTCCCTCTGACTTCAGCCCGGAGGCCAATGCAGTATGCCCCCCCCCCCCCCACTGGGTGGAGGAGCTCGGTGCATGGGTGAAGTATCCTGCAATTACCGATGAGACCGTGAGCCCGGAGGACACGTTACCCAGAGACGGATGTGAGTCATCGGGAACGTTAATGGACGCTGCAGAGCTCCCCCAGAGGGGGGGGGACACTATCCCTCAGAAACAGATTCAAAGCAGCTCCAGAGGACTGAGATATATCAGGTCCAGAGGACTGAGATATATCAGGTCCAGAGGACTGGGACACATCAGTTCCAGAGGACTGGGACACATCAGTTCCAGAGGACTGGGACACATCAGTTCCAGAGGACTGGGACATATCAGCTCCAGAGGACTGGGCCATTTCAGCTCCAGAGGACTGGGACACATCAGCTCCAGAGGACTGGGACATTTCAGCTCCAGAGGACTGGGACATTTCAGCTCCAGAGGACTGGGACATATCAGCTCCAGAGGACTGGGACATATCAGCTCCAGTGGACTGGGACACATCAGTTCCAGAAGACTGGGACACATCAGTTCCAGAAGACTGGGACATATCAGCTCCAGAGGACTGGGACACATCAGTTCCAGAGGACTGGGACATATCAGCTCCAGAGGACTGGGACACATCAGTTCCAGAGGACTGGGACATATCAGTTCCAGAGGACTGGGACATTTCAGCTCCAGAGGACTGGGACATTTCAGCTCCAGAGGACTGGGACATATAAGCTCCAGAAGACTGGGACAGACTCACAAACCCATATGTCCTCCAGTGATTGCGTAAGCCTGTGAGAGACGTCGGGGGGGATTACCGGAGGACGGTTCCAGAGGTTTCTGGTTTTTCCGGCTGATGGGTTTTCCACGCGGAAGCTTCTCCAACAGGAAATGACTCTGAAACAATCTCCCCTTCATAAAATGTCCCGCACTGTGTTTGCTGAGCAAACATGTCCTCATGAACAGCTGTCTGCAGAGACTCGCAGTGGGGACGTCTGCAGAAGAACTGAAATTATTCTATGAAATATCTCCTGGAACGTCTTCTAAGCTACAACTTTAACCCTCATGTTATCCTCATGTTGTCCCCATGTTGTCTTCATGTTGTCCTCATGTGGTCCTCATGTTGTCTTCATGTTGTCCTCATGTGGTCCTCATGTTGCCTTCATGTTGTCCTCATGTTGTCCCCATGTTGTCTTCATGTTGTCCTCATGTTGTCTTCATGTTGTCCTCATGTTGTCCTCATGTTGTCTTCATGTTGTCCTCATGTTGTCTTCATGTTGTCTTCATGTTGTCCTCATGTTGTCTTCATGTTGTCTTCATGTTGTCCTCATGTTGTCCTCATGTTGTCCTCATGTTGCCCTCATGTTGTCCTCATGTTGTCCTCATGTTGTCCTCATGTTGTCCTCATGTTGTCTTCATGTTGTCCTCATGTTGCCCTCATGTTGTCTTCATGTTGTCCTCATGTTGCCCTCATGTTGTCTTCATGTTGTCCTCATGTTGCCCTCATGTTGCCTTCATGTTGTCCTCATGTTGTCTCATGTTGCCCTCATGTTGTCTTCATGTTGTCCTCATGTTGCCTCATGTTGTCTTCATGTTGTCTTCATGTTGTCCTCATGTTGTCCTCATGTTGTCCTCATGTTGCCCTCATGTTGTCCTCATGTTGTCCTCATGTTGTCCTCATGTTGTCCTCATGTTGTCTTCATGTTGTCCTCATGTTGCCCTCATGTTGTCTTCATGTTGTCCTCATGTTGCCCTCATGTTGTCTTCATGTTGTCCTCATGTTGTCCTCATGTTGTCTTCATGTTGTCCCATGTTGTCCTCATGTTGTATATCAATGTTCTTTTTAATTACCCAAAATAAAATGGATTCCTTCCAACGCTCTTTGCAAATACAACTGATCTCTTTCATTCCTCTGATCTTAACTAGTAGTCAAAATAATTCATAATTTCTGCTTTTTTGACTCAAATATTGTTAGGGTTTGTTGTTCACCCCTTGTTTTTCCCCTCCCTGCTGTCCTCTGTCCGCCCTGTGTTGTGGGTGTGTCTTCTAAAAAAAACTACTTTTTTACTTTAAGTCTGATGCTAAAGCACAGACACACGGACAACTAACAGAGGATTTATG
>NW_022604008.1:0-4452 GCF_008692095.1 Etheostoma spectabile | reverse complement strand
TGTCTGTCTGTCTGTCTGTCTGTCTTCCTGTCTGTCTGTCTGTCTTCCTGTCTGTCTGTCTGTCTGCCTGTCTGTCTGTCTGTCTTCCTGTCTGTCTGTCTGTCTGCCTGTCTGTCTGTCTACCTGCCTGTCTGTCTGTCTGTCTGTCTTCCTGTCTGTCTGTCTGTCTGTCTGTCTGTCTGTCTTCCTGTCTGTCTGTCTGTCTGTCTGTCTGTCTTCCTGTCTGTCTGTCTGTCTGTCTTCCTGTCTGTCTGTCTGTCTGCCTGTCTGTCTGTCTGTCTTCCTGTCTGTCTGTCTGTCTGTCTGTCTGTCTGTCTGTCTGCCTGTCTGCCTGTCTGTCTGTCTGTCTGTCTTCCTGTCTGCCTGTCTGTCTGTCTGTCTGTCTGCCTGTCTGTCTGACCTGGACGAAGACAGGGAAGATGAGGGTTTTGGGCGCCAGGGTGACGTAGCTTCCATACGCAGAGCAGGGCAGGTGTGATTGGACGATGGTGCAGTTCTGGTAGTTGCCATAGTTACTGGGTAGGGCTGATGAAGAGGATGCAGAGGGCGGGGGGGAGCAGCCGGGGAACGGGCGCCGTGACGATTCGGGTGGCGGGTCGTGGAGGAGGTGTTGCCCCCTCCTGGGGTGAGTCTGGTACAGACGCCCTGAACAGGGGCATCATCGGGTCAGAATCCCAACACTTACTGTACTATAGTACACACTTACTGTACTATAATACACACTTACTGTACTATAATACACACTTACTGTATTATAATACACACTTACTGTACTATAATACACACTTACTGTATTATAATACACACTTACTGTACTATAATACACACTTACTGTACTATAGTACACACTTACTGTACTATAATACACACTTACTGTACTATAATACACACTTACTGTATTATAATACACACTTACTGTACTATAATACACACTTACTGTACTATAATACACACTTACTGTACTATAATACACACTTACTGTACTATAGTACACACTTACTGTACTATAGTACACACTTACTGTACTATAATACACACTTACTGTACTATAATACACACTTACTGTACTATAATACACACTTACTGTACTATAATACACACTTACTGTACTATAGTACACACTTACTGTACTATAGTACACACTTACTGTACTATAATACACACTTACTGTACTATAATACACACTTACTGTACTATAGTACACACTTACTGTACTATAATACACACTTACTGTACTATAATACACACTTACTGTATTATAATACACACTTACTGTACTATAGTACACACTTACTGTACTATAGTACACACTTACTGTACTATAGTACACACTTACTGTACTATAATACACACTTACTGTACTATAATACACCCTTACTGTACTATAATACACCCTTACTGTACTATAATACACACTTACTGTACTATAATACACACTTACTGTACTATAATACACACTTACTGTATTATAATACACACTTACTGTACTATAATACACACTTACTGTACTATAATACACACTTACTGTATTATAATACACACTTACTGTACTATAGTACACACTTACTGTACTATAGTACACACTTACTGTACTATAATACACACTTACTGTACTATAGTACACACTTACTGTACTATAATACACACTTACTGTACTATAATACACACTTACTGTATTATAATACACACTTACTGTACTATAATACACACTTACTGTACTATAATACACACTTACTGTATTATAATACACACTTACTGTACTATAGTACACACTTACTGTATTATAATACACACTTACTGTACTATAGTACACACTTACTGTACTATAGTACACACTTACTGTACTATAATACACACTTACTGTATAGTACACACTTACTGTACTATAGTACACACTTACTGTACTATAATACACACTTACTGTACTATAACACACTTACTGTACTATAGTACACACTTACTGTATTATAATACACATTACTGTACTATAATACACACTTACTGTATTATAATACACACTTACTGTACTATAATACACACTTTACTGTACTAGTACACACTTACTGTACTATAATACACACTTACTGTATTATAATACACACTTACTGTACTATAATACACACTTACTGTATTATAATACACACTTACTGTACTATAATACACACTTACTGTATTATAATACACACTTACTGTACTATAATACACACTTACTGTACTATAATACACACTTACTGTACTATAATACCACTTACTGTATTATAATACACACTTACTGTACTATATACACACTTACTGTATTATAATACACACTTACTGTACTATAATACACACTTACTGTACTATAATACACACTTACTGTACTATAATACACACTTACTGTACTATAGTACACACATATGCTGTACTATAATACAGACTTACTGTACTATAATACACACTTACTGTACTATAATACACACTTACTGTACTATAATACACACTTACTGTACTATAATACACACTTACTGTACTATAATACACACTTACTGTACTATAATACACACTTACTGTACCATAATACACGTGTGCTGTACTATAATACACACTTACTGTACTATAATACACACTTACTGTACTATAATACACACTTACTGTATTATAATACACACTTACTGTACTATAATACACATTTACTGTATTATAATACACACTTACTGTACTATAATACACACTTACTGTACCATAATACACGTGTGCTGTACTATAATACACACTTACTGTATTATAATACACACTTACTGTACTATAATACACACTACTGTACTATAATACACACTTACTGTATTATAATACACACTTACTGTACTATAATACACACTTACTGTACTATAATACACACTTACTGTACTATAATACACCCTTACTGTACTATAATACACACTTACTGTACTATAATACACACTTACTGTACTATAGTACACACTTACTGTACTATAATACACACTTACTGTATTATAATACACACTTACTGTACTATAATACACACTTACTGTACTATAATACACCCTTACTGTACTATAATACACACTTACTGTACTATAATACACACTTGCTGTACTATAATACACACTTACTGTACTATAATACACACTTACTGTATTATAATACACACTTACTGTACTATAGTACACACTTACTGTATTATAATACACCCTTACTGTATTATAATACACACTTACTGTACTATAATACACACTTACTGTATTATAATACACACTTACGGTACTATAATACACACTTACTGTACTATAATACACACTTACTGTACTATAATACACACTTACTGTACTATAGTACACACTTACTGTACTATAATACACACTTACTGTATTATAATACACACTTACTGTACTATAATACACACTTACTGTACTATAATACACACTTACTGTACTATAGTACACACATATGCTGTACTATAATACAGACTTACTGTACTATAATACACCCTTACTGTACTATAATACACACTTACTGTACTATAGTACACACTTACTGTACTATAATACACCCTTACTGTACTATAATACACACTTACTGTACTATAATACACACTTACTGTATTATAATACACACTTACTGTACTATAATCACACTTACTGTACTATAATACACACTTACTGTACTATAATACACACTTACTGTATAAATACACACTTACTGTACTATAATACACACTTACTGTACTATAATACACCCTTACTGTACTATAATACACCTTACTGTACTATAGTACACACTTACTGTATTATAATACACACTTACTGTACTATAATACACATGTACTGTACTTAATACACACTTACTGTACTATAATACACACTTACTGTATTATAGTACACACTTACTGTACTATAATACACACTTACTGTATTATAATAAACATGTGCTGTACTATAATACACACTTACTGTATATAATACACACTTACTGTACTATAATACACACTTACTGTACTATAATACACACTTACTGTACTATAATACATATGTGCTGTAATATAATACACATGTACTGTACTATAATACACATGTACTGTAATATAATACACATGTGCTGTACTGTAATACACATGTACTGTACTATCATACACATGTACTGTACTATAATACATATATACAGTACTATAATACACATGTACTGTACTATAATACACATGTACTGTACTATAATACACATGTACTGTACTATAATACACACTTACTGTACTATAATACACACTTACTGTAACTATAGTACACACATATGCTGTACTATAATACAGACTTACTGTACTATAATACACACTTACTGTACTATAGTACACCCCTTACTGTACTATAATACACACTTACTGTACTATAATACACACTTACTGTATTATAATACACACTTACTGTACTATAATACACACTTACTGTACTATAATACACA
>NW_022604007.1:0-9106 GCF_008692095.1 Etheostoma spectabile | reverse complement strand
CCGAGGCACCTCTTGCAAAATGTAACTACTTGGCTTGTTAGCATTGTCTCTGGTAGCATCTCGGAGGCTACTCGTCACAAAGAGACGCGTGTGCAACTTCCATCTTTTTTTAAAAAACTATAGTCAGTTAGTCATGACAGTTACAGAAACATGGGGGGGGGGGGGGGGGGGGGGGAGAAGCTTGATCTTCAACAGAAGTGACCAAGCAGGAACTCATAGTGACCCTTTAATGTGTTGAATTGGAGATGCAGGAATGTGTCAGCATGCAGATTGTTAGTTTTCTGTGTCCTGTATGTGTTGTTGTGCCCCGCTTCATCTCCAAAGCTGATGTCTAATGTGTGCAGTAACACAACACAACACAACACAACACAACACAACACAACACAACACAACACAACACAACACAACACAACACGCATCACTCGAGCTTCTGCACGCGAAGGTCGCCGGACGCTGCAATCTTCTGAACATACTGAGAAACCTAGAGGGAGTTATGTGGAGATGACAGTCTTAATTAGCTGTGTTTTAACTTGTTTGGGTGGAATGTAACGGACGTTCGTTAATGTAAAATAGCACTTTAGTTTTTTTGGGGCTTTTCTGCTTTTCATTTTTAACAGGACAGCTAGGTGAGAAAGGGGAGGGGGGGGGGGGGGAGACATGTAGGAAATCATCACAGGTCGCATTCGAACCCTAGATCTCTGAGTCGAGGCATGAACCTCTCAGTACGTGTGCGCCCGCTGCACCGCTGGACCACCCCGGCCACGGCTCTGCAGCTTTAATGTGTTGAAGTGGAGCTGCAGGACCAACGTGTCCATGCGTGAATAGGACACAGATTTCTCTGTGTCCTCTGTCTACTGCGTCTCGCTTCATCGCCATCGGTGCTCTGACCTTCCGTGATAAATGGAGGAAATCTCAGGAAAGGACGGCGGCCATTGCTGCTCATCACCCCCCCCCCTCCCCCCCCATCCCCATCCTGCTGCATCGCCATGCGTCTCCTCCTCCATCCGAGGGACATTAACCACAACATCGTCCCGTCTGTGGCGTGCTATGGCTCGGTTAACAGGTGAGGTTGGCTCTCCAGGGAGGGGGGGGGGGGTTGTCTGAATGCTAATGAGGCGGGGCGGGGGGGGGGGGGGGGGGGGGGGGGGATGACTCACACCAGATGTGTCTGCACACCAGACACGTACACCATCTCTATTTAATGAGGGGTATTTCAAACCCTGGGAATTAGATTAATTAAAAAAAAAAAGACCAAAATGGACTAAAAAAAAAGACTTTTCCTTTCTACCACAGCAGGAACAAATCATAATTTAAAAAAAAAAACATAAATAGCAAAGGGAAAAGTGAAAGTAATACATTCATAAATACATTTAAAAATTAATATTTAGAAATGAAAAAAAAAAATTAATTCAAAATTAATTCAAAATAGAACCAATTTATTGAAAAGATCCAATTTATATGAAATGAATGGAAAACAATTGCAAAATTATTTGAAGTAAAACATTAATAGAAATTCATATTAAATGCCAAATAAAAACAATTTGAAAAAAAAATGTTCTATAGGGAAATTAAGACAAGTGTAAATAAATTTAAAAAAGGAACTTGGAACAGAAAAATCAATATAAGCATCTTGTCAATGAATAAAATCCTACCTATTTTATATTTCTGGTACATTAATTTAATAAAAACCCTTGGAAAATTTATATTTTCTTTCCTTTTTGTTTTCACCTTTTTTAAATAGGGGGATTAATTAATTTAATTTATTTTATTTTATTAATACAAATTGAAAACAGAAATATCAACATAATCTTGTCAATGAATAAAATCTTTTTTTTTTTTTATATTTCTGGCACATTAAATTAAATTTATTCAGCGAGTCATTTAATTTTTTGGCAGCTTCCGTCTCCCATAAATCAAAGTGGTGGCCTCAAAAACCGGACTCTAACGGCATTCATTAGCGTGTAAACCCACACAGACGACCCCCGTCCAGCTGTAAGTGACACAGATCAGCCCCCCCCCCCCCCCCCCCCCCCGCCCTGTTGATGCTGATAAAGATGATTAATTAGCAACGGGAGCGCGTCCGTATCCACACACAGCCGCTCGAGATCCCAAAACAGAAATCATTAAGGGCTGTAATGCGGAGCGGCAGGCGGAGAGCCTTTAAGATGGCTGCTGGGACTCGAGGGGCGGCTGCCCCCCCCCCCCCCCCCAGGCTGATTGTCCCTGGCAGAGGTCACAGGAGCTCCATCGGGCTGATTGTCCCTGGCAGAGGTCACAGGAGCTCCATCGGGCTGACTGCTGGTGATCAGCGGAGGAGGCGGAGGCACCGACACTGCTCCCAGGTCTGTTAGCAGCCAACTGCATCATGGGCTCTGGTTTTGATGTATGACTTATAGATATGTGTTGTCTGCTTCATGCAGATGGCAATGTACACGCACAAATACATCCACAGATAGCATAGTGTCTCATGTCCAGACCTTCCTCCACAGTGCTGCACAGGAGGGTCTGGCTTTATGTTTTATGACGCTAAAGGAGACGACCAAGGCAGCTGATCATCACGGCGTTTAGATGCAAAGTTTGGGCTCTGGATGGATGGAAAGAGATGATGGATGGAAGGAGATGGATTGAAGGAGATGGATGGAAGGAGATGGATGGAAGGAGATGGATGGAAAGAGATGGACAGAAGGAGATAAACAGACAAAACACAAGAATAAAAGTTACAGTGCAGTATAAGAAATGAAACATTAAAGAAATGAGCAGTCATTTAAAGAAAGGCAGCATCAAAAAGAAAGGTCTTCAGCCTCGATTTAAAAGAACTGAGAGTAGCAGCAGATGTGCAGGTTTCTGGGAGTTTATTCCAGATATGAGGAGCATAGAAACTGAAAGCTGCTGAAGAAGGAGATGGGTAATAAGAGATGGATAGAAAGAGATAACCCGGCGTTCCTCAGCCTGACAGAGACACAGACGAGCGTCTGCTGCAACGTTGACATCTGCTGGCGGCCGAGCTGCAGCACAGGACACCAAGACACCCGGACACCAAGACACCAGGACACCAAGACACCAAGATACCAGGACACCAAGATACCAGGACACCAAGACACCAGGACACCAAGACACCAGGACACCAGGACACCAAGACACCAAGACACCCGGACACCCGGACACCAAGATACCAAGACACCCGGACACCCGGACACCAAGATACCAGGACACCAAGATACCAGGACACCAAGACACCAGGACACCAAGACACCAAGACACCCGGACACCAGGACACCAAGACACCAAGACACCAGGACACCAGGAGACCAAGACACCAGGACACCAGGACACCACGACACCAGGACACCAGACACCAGGACAGCAAGACACCAAGACACCAGGACACCAGGACACCAAGACACCAAGACACCAAGACACCAGGACACCAAGACACCAGGAGACCAAGTCACCAGGACACCAGGAGACCAAGACACCAGGACCCCAAGACACCAAGACACCAGGACACCAAGACACCAAGACACCAAGACACCAGGACCAGAAGAAGACATTATGATAATAATAATAAGACATCAGATAATAATAAGACATCATGATAATAATAATATACTGTAGAATAATATGCACTGTGTTGCCCTTTGATTGTGTTGCCAGTAGTTTAATGCTGTTAATATCATTTGTTTCTTCAATGGATTTTATGTTATTTGAGCTTGTCTAAAACCAACTGCGCTTTTAAAGGTTTTTGTTCCCCCAGCTACAAATTCATCTATCATTTATCCATCTATCATCTATCCATCTATCATTTATCCATTTATCATCCCTCCACCAGCCTCCCCCTCATCCCCCTCATCCCCCTCATCCCTCTCTCCTCTTTCTATTTATAGAGCCTGGTGAAGGATTCCCATCTCTCTCTCACACTCACAGTCAGTACTCAGCATCACTCTGATCCAAAAAAAGCTTCAAATTAAGCAGCTTGTGTGGAGTTGATTGTGAATGCATCCAGTGATTAGCCCAATGATGGTGTGTGTTGTGTGTGTGTGTGTGTGTGTGTGTGTGTGTGTGTGTGGTGTGTGTGTGTGTGTGTGTGTGTGTGTGTTGTGTGTGTGTGTGTTGTGTGTGAAGCCCTGAAGGTTTGACATTTGTCTCCAAATAGGAATGAGTGTTTTTTTAAATCTGGGTAAAGGAGACATTCAGCAATACAACAACAAAGACACCTGACCTATTTTACGAGATGGGAGGATATAAAACACCTTTGGTCAGAAACCTTTTTTCTACACATGCACCAAGATTTGGAACGACATCCCACATCAACATCACCCCAATATCATCCATCTTACATTTCACAAAGGTCAAACAGCTCCTTCTTAACACTTGCACCCATTAATTCTCATGCATTGTCCACGCCTGTCTGTATTTGTCTCGCCCAGGCCGATGTCTCTGTCCTTACGAAACTGTATGGTTGTCTAGTCCACATCGATGTCCTGTACATCGTCTGTCCCGACGTGCTGTAAACACGTTCAATTCGATTGGTTTCTGCAGAACAGGAACCTGCTGAAAACCAGTTTTCAAGCTGAGTCAGGCCCGTTTACATTGTAGTGTAATAGTGCTGCAAGGATCCTGATGAGACCACATCACACCCGTTCTCCACCCCCTTCACTGGCTTCCTGTTTCTGCTAGGGTTGAATGCAAGGTCTCAATTCTCCCCCCACCAGTCTCTATGGAAATGCCCCCCCCCCCCCCCCCCCACTTGAAAGATCTACTCACCCCTCTCACTACAGCAAGATCCCTCCGCTCAAAAAACTCCAACTGCCTCCTCTCTCCCCAGAACTGAGCTCAGCACCATGGGTGCACAAGCCTTCTGCTCTGCCCCCCCCCCCGCACCCCCACCCCCCGACCCTCTGAGGGCACCACAGACTATTGAGACCTTTAAAAAAGGACTAAAACCAGTTCTTTTTAGCAGAACGATGAGTTTTAACCTTGCAAAACAATGTCGTTGCACTATTTCTATGTATTCTAAACTGATGTTTTTATCTTGCTGTTATGATCTCACCTGTAGCACTTTGAGGTTTGTCTTAAATGTAAAGTGCATTACACATAAAATGTATTATTATTATTATTATTACTTTTTAACTTTCCTGTATAATAAATATGAATGAATGTGTTGCTGGTCCTCCTCTCCATGGCTCACTGTATGTGATGAATACTGCACACAAGTGGCTTCAGTTCTCTCTTTTCTGCTCTACACGCTGCCAAAATATATCTGTGAGCAGTGGAAGACAGAAATATTAAAAAAGGGGCTTGTTATGGTATTCTGTGATTATGCAAATGAAGACAGTACGTAGGGACTATGTGACCCAAATATGGAAGAGAATACTGATGAGCTTTATCACAAGCAGCAGAGATTTGACACTTCTGCATGCTGTATGACTGGGAATATAACTGGAAGATGGATTATAAATACCCCCCCCCCCCACCCCCCCCAATCTAAATATAGTGAGGAAAAAAGGAGATTTACAAAATGAACCGACTGTCAGAGGAGCCGGGGATAGACTGTGAATTCATGAGTATAATATTTGATGTTTGTAAACAGAGGGACAGAACTGCAACGGGATGTTTTTTTTAAAGATTTGTGTCAAAGTGAATTTTTATTAAATAAATGACACAGCTGTAATGAGATTTTATTAATCCCACACTGGGGAAATTCCTGTGCTACAGCAGCTCACAGAAGAAGAGAATTTACACACATCCGAATAACACAAATACACATTAATTAGATTTAGGACAAAAAATATGTAAAGTATGAGAAATAGAAAAAACATAAATAGGCAACGTAATCAAAACAATACGCATAGGATTGTGTACTACTACAGGTTATGTTTATCAAATGAAGCCCAAAGTGTGTCGCTAACTACAAATCGCTAGTGTCGGCTAGCGGCTAGCTAACGCCAACGGTAGGTAGCCGCTAGCTAACGCAAGCTAGAGAGGTTTGTAATGACTTTGCTTGTCTTGAAGTCGTAATTTACGGGCTAAAATCTGTCTGGAACGCAGCGTTGACACAAGAAGCAACGAGCTAACAAGTTAAAGGTGATGCTAACAAGTGAAAGACATCTGCCACAAACTGGGCGGCTGTGGCTCAGTGGTGGAGCGGTTGTCTGCCAATCGGAAGGTTGGTAGTTCGATCCCTGGCCCTGCAGTCCAATGTCAAAGTGTCCTTGGGCAAGACACTGAACCCTGAGTTGTCCCCGGTGGTGTGTGTGTATGTAAACGGGCCTGACTCATACCCGACGGGACCCGACGGTACCCGACGGGTCGGGCCGGGTTTGGACAGATCTTTAGAAAGGATGCTCGGGTTCGGGTCGGGCTCGGTCACATCAGCGCGATAAGGCATTGAACATTTAGAATTTAAAACAGCTGATTATGTAGGTAATGGCGCTTGTTGCCCCGTGTGCATTGATGCTCATCTGTTGACATTTCCGAATGCCTTCCTACAATTGCTTAATAAAAGCGGCTTTCCACACAAACAAACGTTCATGTGTCGTTGGTATGAGAAACAAATGCGATTTTAACTGTGTCGGGCTCGGGTCGGGCTCGGACATAAATATCTTAATGCCTGTCGGGCTCGGGTCGGGTTTGGTTACTGCTCTGTCGGACGCGGGCCGGGCTCGGACAGAAAAATCCGGCCCGATCCGCACTCTAGTGTGTGTGTGTGTGTGTGTGTGTGTGTGTGTGTGTGTGTGTGTGTTGAGCAGGTATAAGGCACCTTATATGGCAGCCTTGGCCACAGTGTGTGAATGTTTCCTGTATGATGTAAAAGCGCTTTGAGTAGTTAAGACTAGAAAAGCTCTATATAAATACAGCACAATTACAAACTGTGACTTCTTCACTTGCAAAATTATCTTTTAAACTGACGAACATCTAAATCTGTAATTTGTGAAATAATTATTGTTAGTTAAAGCCCTACATTTGATCACATCCTGAACACACACAACTAGATGGTATCTTTTGTAGGGGTCCAGACCTGCTGATCATTTAGCCGCCAGCAGAACTGGCTGCTGTCACTTTAATTGGAAAACAGCAGTGGGCCCAGTGTCGTGCCCTGAGGCACACCCGAATCGGAAGATGACATAAGAAAGAGCATTAAAAACTGAAATGAGCACTACTTTGTTTTCTCATGATAACAAGACGAGTTGTGAGAAGGAGTTTAATATCTTTAGATAATAATATAATAGAAGATGTTAACCCTCAGAAACCAAGAAAATCATCTGAGCAAAAACAGCATTTCTGATTCATGATTCAATCATTCAAACAACCATAAAACACAGAAACGTACCGATTGTTGCAGCTAAAAACTAACGAGCTAGCGGTCCCGGAGGTCTCTTCTGGGTCTTTCTACCCTCTATAGATGATTTTCTATCCAGCCTGGAACTTGGTTTTTTTTTGGGGTTGTTGAGCATTAAGATAACCAACCCAAAAGAAGGTTTAATGGCCTGGAAATGTTACAAAGACCCAGTTGTATCCCGATCAGCTTTGAAGAAAAGCTTAATTGCCTCTTTCATTAACAATGGAAACCCCTCTGACATTTAAAGTGCTTGTTTTTGCTCTGATTTCAGCGTTTTTGATGTTTTAATTCTGGTTCTTGTAACTCCCTCTTTGTTTTGGCGTCACTATCCCGCCGCCGGCTCCAGGGCAAAAGACACAAAGAGTATTTCTTTTGAAATTTCTCTCCACAGAGTTTGTGACAGCTTTGCATTAAAATTTGTTTGTCAGTAAAATAATCCTCCCCTCCAGGACTTCGCTATGACTCCAACAGCCTCAGCGGGAGCCGTCAGAAACCGGAGACTCTTCGGATTTGAGTCTGACAGAGTTGATATTAAAATTAAAATAAGCCCCTTCATCGCTCAGACAGATTCCCACCTGACAGAGAGAGACAGTATAGGAACCAAGGTTGGAATAAGATTTAATATCAACGTTGTCTTTGGTTCACCAAAATATAAAAGCAACATGTAAAAAAACACCCTAGATCAAATAAGTTAATAAAACACAATTAAAATAAATAGAGATGTTTATAAAAACACGGAACAAAGCATAAAACAGATAAGATGTGTCTTTTAAAACTTAAATTGCATTGAGAAAGCCATAAAAAATAGAATAAGAATATTTTACACCTTAATTATCCACCTAAAAATAAAGAAATCCTCCTTTTTCTGGCTAAACTCCACTACCACGGCCACTGATAGGCGCCCCTAGCAGTTGGCGCCTTGCACAAGAGCACATTGGCAGTGCCCAGGAGGTGAACTGGCATCCCTCCAGCTACCAGTCCACCAACATACTTTGGTCCATTTGGGGACTTGAACCAACGACCCATTGCTCTCCAATATTCAATGGAAAATAATCTCAAAATGCAAAAGCACAACACAGTGTCAACTGAAGCCGAAAACCGCAGAAAACCTCGTCCCTTCCTCGTTAAGTGTTTCAATCCAAACCCCAATCTTTATTCTAAACTTAACGAGTGGTTTTGGTGCCTAAACTAAACCGTGGTCGCTGCACGACGCTCTCTTTTCCTGGCTGAACTCCCCCACCACGGCCCCTGAAAGCACCGTGGTCTGGCGGCGCCTGCAGCCGGCTCACAGTCACCTATCGGGGTCTGAACCCCCGCCGCTGGTAGCCGGCGTCCCCGAGCTCTGTGGCGGCTAAAAACATCCAGCAACCGCTGCTCGGGTCTTATCTTTCCATGGCACCATGTGCTTTACTGAGTTTAAAATACTTCTATTTTAGGTCAATATCATGTATATTGGTGAAGTAGCATTGATCACTTTGAGGGGGGTACCGGGGATACAGATAGTTCCCCTTTGAGGGGAACTCGAACTGCGTCGGTTCGCCGCACCATAGTGTCGTAACCGACGCAGTGTCTCGTTCCCCTATCTCGGGGAACAAGGGTTACATACGTAACCCGAGACGTTCTGCAGAGGCAGGGGTATGTAGACCATGAATGGGGAAATCCCAAGCACCCCCCCCCCCCCCTGCAAATCGCCCCTGGGAGTCTGTATCTAGATGCAGAAGATGATTTCAGACCCTGTATCAGGACTCAGAAGATGGCATCAGACCA
>NW_022604006.1:0-9578 GCF_008692095.1 Etheostoma spectabile | reverse complement strand
TCTAGACCTCTCTATAATTTACAGATAGAGCAGGTCTAGACCTCTCTATAATTGACAGATAGAGCAGGTCTAGACCTCTCTATAATGACAGATAGAGCAGGTCTAGACCTCTCTATAATTGACAAGGATGTACGCAGAGATCAGACTTGTCTGTCCGTTTTGAGGCGGTGTGAGAACAGGAACCTCACTGCCTCCATGGCTGCCACAAGACAGTTAAGACACATTATGAGGGTAAAATAAATACTGCAAGCAGTGAACAGCTGAGGAGTGGGTGTGGAAGCTGACCAATCACAGCCCGTCCTCTGTCTTTCTCTGGGATTGAAGCTGCGTTGTTCGGTCTAGTCTAAACGCAGCGAAGCCTCCGTCCTGATGACAGGTGCTGTGTAGCCACGCCCTAAATCATCCCTGCTTTTATCATCTTTCTAAATAAATAGGACCATAATTTACTAAATTAACATCATGCTGCTGTATTGTGAAGACTTGAAACTAGTGATTGAGACCTATAAACTCATTATGAAAAGGTTGTAAATAAAGTGTGAAGTAGGATCATTATCTCTTAGAATCTAGTAGATCACATTTATCTTTGGAGCCTGCTGAATATTAGATAGAATGCAGATTTAATAACTTCAGTATTGGCTTCTCTTTTTAGCCCGTCAAAGCTGCATTCATCATTTTTAAAGCCTGGTGTTCTGGTCTTGTGTTGTCGTCCCCCCAGAGCTCCAAGAGCAACATGTCTGTACGGAGGAGGAGGTTCTCTCTGACCAGCAGACCAACATGCCGGTTCTAACCTCTGTGATGTCAGCAGCAAACAGGGACCACCAGCTCCTCTCTCACAACTCTCATGAAGCTGAGAGTCCAGACCAGAAAGGAGGCCAGCATGGAGACTCAGGACCAGCTAGAAATGCAGAGCCAGAACCAAAGAAGGGACGACGCAAGAGCAGAAGACTCAGCAACAACGTAGACAACACTAACACCTCAGAGACTCACCCTGAGACTCAGACAGGTAGACAGTCCTTCATATGTCCCACATGTGGGAAAGACTTAAAGTGTAATTCACTATTGCAGAAACACCTGAGAATCCACACAGGTGATAAATAATAGTTTTGTAAAATATTTGAGCCAAAATAGTGGCTTGTTGGTCCACATGAGAACTCACAAGGTGAGACCTCCGAGAACTGCTGTTCATCAGCATGCTCAAAAGAACATAGAAAACCTGCAGACTTTCCTTAAATTAGCATTACCAGCTAATGCTAGCTCTAGCTAGTTTGGTTAGCAAGATGCTACCGAATTCTGACCATGAAATACCTTTTCAAGGACAAAACTTGTTCCAATAACTTTGATGAAGTGAAAGCCCAGCGAGAGGGTCAGTGTTTAAGTTGAGCAGGTCTAGACCTCTCTATAATTTACAGATAGAGAAGGTCTAGACCTCTCTATAATTTACAGATAGAGCAGGTCTAGACCACTCTATAATTTACAGATAGAGCAGGTCTAGACCTCTTTATAATTTACAGATAGAGCAGGTCTAGACCGCTCTATAATTTACAGATAGAGCAGGTCTAGACCTCTTTATAATTTACAGATAGAGCAGGTCTACATTGCTCTATAATTTACAGATAGAGCAGGTCTAGACCTCTCTATAATTTACAGATAGAGCAGGTCTAGACCTCTCTATATTTTACAGATAGAGCAGGTCTAGACCGCTCTATAATTTACAGATAGAGCAGGTCTAGACCTCTCTAAAATTTACAGATAGAGCAGGTCTAGACCTCTCTATAATTGACAGATAGAGAGGTCTAGACCACTCTATAATGTACAGATAGAGCAGGTCTAGACTGCTCTATAATCTACAGATAGAGCAGGTCTAGACCTCTCTATAATTTACAGATAGAGCAGGTCTAGACCTCTCTATAATTGACAGATAGAGCAGGTCTAGACCTCTCTATAATTGACAGATAGAGCAGGTCTGGACCACTCTATAATTTACAGATAGAGCAGGTCTAGACCTCTCTATAATTTACAGATAGAGCAGGTCTAGACCTCTCTATAATTGACAGATAGAGCAGGTCTAGACCTCTCTATAATTGACAGATAGAGCAGGTCTAGACCTCTCTATAATTGACAAGGATGTACGCAGAGATCAGACTTGTCTGTCCGTTTTGAGGCGGTGTGAGAACAGGAAACCTCACTGCCTCCATGGCTGCCACAAGACAGTTAAGACACATTATGAGGGTAAAATAAATACTGCAAGCAGTGAACAGCTGAGGAGTGGGTGTGGAAGCTGACCAATCACAGCCCGTCCTCTGTCTTTCTCTGGGAATTGAAGCTGCGTTGTTCGGTCTAGTCTAAACGCAGCGAAGCCTCCGTCCTGATTGACAGGTGGCTGTGTAGCCACGCCCTAAATCATCCCCTGCTTTATCATCTTTCTAAATAAATAGGACCATAATTTACTAAATTAACATCATGCTGCTGTATTGATGAAGACTTGAAACTAGTGATTGAGACCTATAAACTCATTATGAAAAGGTTGTAAATAAAGTGTGAAGTAGGATCATTATCTCTTAGAATCTAGTAGATCACATTTATTTTTGGAGCCTGCTGAATATTAGATAGAATGCAGATTTAATAACTTCAGTATTGGCTTCTCTTTTTAGCCCGTCAAAGCTGCATTCATCATTTTTAAAGCCTGGTGTTCTGGTCTTGTGTTGTCGTCCCCCAGAGCTCCAAGAGCAACATGTCTGTACGGAGGAGGAGGTTCTCTCTGACCAGCAGACCAACATGCCGGTTCTAACCTCTGTGATGTCAGCAGCAAACAGGGACCACCAGCTCCTCTCTCACAACTCTCATGAAGCTGAGAGTCCAGACCAGAAAGGAGGCCAGCATGGAGACTCAGGACCAGCTAGAAATGCAGAGCCAGAACCAAAGAAGGGACGACGCAAGAGCAGAAGACTCAGCAACAACGTAGACAACACTAACACCTCAGAGACTCACCCTGAGACTCAGACAGGTAGACAGTCCTTCAGATGTCCCACATGTGGGAAAGACTTAAAGTGTAATTCACTATTGCAGAAACACCTGAGAATCCACACAGGTGATAAATAATAGTTTTGTAAAATATTTGAGCCAAAATAGTGGCTTGTTGGTCCACATGAGAACTCACAAGGTGAGACCTCCGAGAACTGCTGTTCATCAGCATGCTCAAAAGAACATAGAAAACCTGCAGACTTTCCTTAAATTAGCATTACCAGCTAATGCTAGCTCTAGCTAGTTTGGTTAGCAAGATGCTACCGAATTCTGACCATGAAATACCTTTTCAAGGACAAAACTTGTTCCAATAACTTTGATGAAGTGAAAGCCCAGAGAGAGGGTCAGTGTTTAAGTTGAGCAGGTCTAGACCTCTCTATAATTTACAGATAGAGAAGGTCTAGACCTCTCTATAATTTACAGATAGAGCAGGTCTAGACCTCTCTATAATTTACAGATAGAGAAGGTCTAGACCTCTCTATAATTTACAGATAGAGCAGGTCTAGACCACTCTATAATTTACAGATAGAGCAGGTCTAGACCTCTTTATAATTTACAGATAGAGCAGGTCTAGACCGCTCTATAATTTACAGATAGAGCAGGTCTAGACCTCTTTATAATTTACAGATAGAGCAGGTCTACATTGCTCTATAATTTACAGATAGAGCAGGTCTAGACCTCTCTATAATTTACAGATAGAGCAGGTCTAGACCTCTCTATATTTTACAGATAGAGCAGGTCTAGACCGCTCTATAATTTACAGATAGAGCAGGTCTAGACCTCTCTAAAATTTACAGATAGAGCAGGTCTAGACCACTCTATAATGTACAGATAGAGCAGGTCTAGACTGCTCTATAATCTACAGATAGAGCAGGTCTAGACCGCTCTATAATTTACAGATAGAGCAGGTCTAGACCGCTCTATAATTTACAGATAGAGCAGGTCTAGACCTCTCTATAATTTACAGATAGAGCAGGTCTAGACCACTCTATAATTTACAGATAGAGCAGGTCTAGACCGCTCTATAATTTACAGATAGAGCAGGTCTAGACCACTCTATAATTTACAGATAGAGCAGGTCTAGACCGCTCTATAATTTACAGATAGAGCAGGTCTAGACCGCTCTATAATTTACAGATAGAGCAGGTCTAGACCTCTCTATAATTTACAGATAGAGCAGGTCTAGACCTCTCTATAATTTACAGATAGAGCAGGTCTAGACCTCTCTATAATTTACAGATAGAGCAGGTCTAGACCACTCTAACTAGTAATTGACACCTATAAACTCATTATGAAAAGGTTGTAAATAAAGTGTGAAGTAGGATCATTATCTCTTAGAATCTAGTAGATCACATTTATTTTTGGAGCCTGCTGAATATTAGATAGAATGCAGATTTAATAACTTCAGTATTGGCTTCTCTTTTTAGCCCGTCAAAGCTGCATTCATCATTTTTAAAGCCTGGTGTTCTGGTCTTGTGTTGTCGTCCCCCCAGAGCTCCAAGAGCAACATGTCTGCAACTCTCATGAAGCTGAGAGCCCAGACCAGAAAGGAGGCCAGCATGGAGACTCAGGACCAGCTAGAAATGCCGAGCCAGAACCAAAGAAGAGACGACGCAAGACCAGAAGACTCAGCAACAACGTAGACAACACTAACGCCTCAGAGACTCACCCTGAGACTCAGACAGGTAGACAGTCCTTCAGATGTCCCACATGTGGGAAAGTCTTTACGCGTAATTCAACATTGAAGACACACCTGAGAATCCACACAGGAGAGAAGCCGTATGCTTGCAAAACCTGTGGAAAGGATTTCAGCCGTAGGTTTTCCTTGTCGGCCCACATGAGGAGCCATACTGGCGAGAAGCTCTTCTCTTGCAAAACATGTGGAAAAGATTTAATAACCAACAGTGCCTTGATCCAGCACATGAGAATCCACACCGGGGACAAGCCGTTCGCCTGCAAGACCTGCGGCAAAAGACACCACCAAGGGTCTGCGTTGATAAGGCACATGAGAACTCACACGGGGGAGAAGCCGTACCCCTGCAAGACCTGCGGGAAAGAGTTCAGGCGCAGGGACGTTTTGAACGTCCACGTTAGAATCCACACCGGGGAGAAGCCGTACCCCTGCAAGACCTGCAGCAAGAGTTACCATGACGACTCAGCGTTACAGAGGCACATGAGAACTCACACGGGGGACAAGCCGTACTCCTGCAAGACCTGCGGGAAAGGGTTCAGGCGTAAGGACGTTTTCAACGTGCACATGAGAATCCACACGGGGGAGAAGCCGTACGGCTGCCAGACCTGCAGCAAACGGTTCTACGAGGCTTCCGCGTTAGGAAAGCACGCGAGGACTCACCGAGGACCCGATCCAGTCTGAAACCAGCTGCTCCTCATCAAGTTCTAGTGGTTCAGGGTCAAGACGGACGAGAACCCTCAGAAGGTAGAAGCAACGGGCGCCCGGTGGTCTCAGCTGGGAGAGCGGGCGCCCGTCTATAGGGGTTTGCTGCTCGACGCAGCGGGCGCGGGTTCAACTCCGACCAACGGCACCCCCCCACCCCCAAAAAAAACAAAAAACTAAATAAACCATGCCAGCCGAGTAAAACCAGGAACCTGTCATTAAGGAAGTACTGTTACTGTTATTTCATGTTGTTAAATGGTATTAAATGGTATTACATGTTATTGGGTAAAGCTTCCCTCTGTTTTTCTACACCAGCCACTCTGGACATGTTTACATTTTTGTTTAATAAATGAGGACGGCTGTTCACATTAAATCCACTACCACGCCGTCCTGGTCTCAGATAATTCAATTCAATTCAATTCAATTTTATTTATAGTATCAATTCATAACAAGAGTTATCTCAAGACACTTTACAGATAGACCACACTCCAGAATTTACAAGGACCTAACAGTTCTAGTAGTTTCCTCCAGAGCAGCAACAGGGCCACAGTGGAGAGGAAAAACTTCCTTTTAGGCAGAAACCTCGGACAGACCCAGACCCAGACCCAGACCCAGGCTCTTGGTAGGCGGTGTCTGACGGGCCGGTTGGGGTTAGAATGAAGAGTGGCAATAACAAAAATAGAAAAAATTAGTAGTTTGTAGCAGTTCTTTGTAGTAGTTCATGGCATAGCAGGACGCTGTGCGGCATTACAAGGCACGGCAGGACGCTGCAGGACATAGCAGGACGTAGCAGGACGCTGCAGGACGTAGCAGGACGTAGCAGGACGTAGCAGGACGTAGCAGTGTAGCAGTTGAACATGGAGCGGGACCATGGCGACAGCTGCTACCCTGATTTTGGAGCCTCTCTGATCCGAGGGAACATGCTGGTGGAAAAAGAACATAAGGACTCCCCAGAGCTAGGTTAGTAACTAGGTTAGTAACTAGGTTAGTAACTAGGTTAGTAACTAGGTTAGTAACTAGGTTAGTAACTAGGTTAGTAACTAGGTTAGTGACTAGGTTAGTAACAGGCATTTCTGGGACATGGGTGCACATAAATGAAAAGATGGAAAGATAGAGGAGAGAGGAGCTCAGTCCCAGCTGTCTAAAACTATTACAGCAAAACCAAGAGAGACGAGGTAAAGAGAGGAGCCTGGTCAGGCTAGAACTCTCCCCAACCGGATCGGGCTGTATGCCAAGTCTCCCTTTAGTTTTATCATATTATTGATTATATGATAGATAAATCTGAAAACTATGTGACTAACTACTACTCCCTAACAATATTCGATTCTATGCCCTAACTATAAGCTTTATCAAAAAGGAAAGTCTTAAGCCTACTCTTAAATGTGGAGATGGTGTCTGCCTCCCGGACCCAAACTGGAACCTGGTTCCACAGGAGAGGAGCCTGATAGCTGAACGCTCTGGTCCCTGGACCCAGACTGGAACCTGGTTCCACAGGAGAGGAGCCTGATAGCTGAACGCTCTGGTCCCTGGACCCAGACCGGAACCTGGTTCCACAGGAGAGGAGCCTGATAGCTGAACGCTCTGGTCCCTGGACCCAGACTGGAACCTGGTTCCACAGGAGAGGAGCCTGATAGCTGAAGGCTCTGGCTCCCGTTCTACTTTTAGAGACTCTAGGAACCACCAGTAACCCTGCATTCTGGGAGCGTAGTTCTCTCCTAGGGTTGTAAGGTACTATGAGCTCTTTAAGATAAGATGGAGCCTGACCATGAAGAGCTTTGTAGGTGAGAAGAAGGATTTTAAATTCTATTCTGGATTTTACAGGAAGCCAATGCAGAGAAGCTAAAACAGGAGAGATGTGGTCTCTTTTCCTGGTTCCCGTCAGAACACGTGCCGCAGCATTCTGGATCAGCTGTAGAGTCTTTATGGATTTTTTCGAGCAGCCTGATAGTAAAGAATTGCAGTAATCCAACCTAGAAGTAACAAATGCATGGACTAGTTTTTCTGCATCATTTTTAGACAGGATATTCCTGATTTTTGCAATATTACGTAGGTGAAAAAAGGCGATCCTTGAAATTTGCTTTAAGTGGGAATTAAAGGACATGTCCTGATCAAAGATGACTCCAAGATTCCTCACAGTGGTGCTGGAGGCCAGGGCGGTGCAGGAGGCCAGGGTGATGCTGGAGGCCAGGGTGATGCTGGAGGCCAGGGTGGTGCTGGAGGTCAGGGTGGTGCTGGAGGCCAGGGTGGTGCTGGAGGCCAGGGTGGTGCTGGAGGCCAGGGTGATGCTGGAGGCCAGGGTGGTGCTGGAGGCCAGGGTGGTGCTGGAGGCCAGGGTGGTGCTGGAGGCCAGGGTGGTGCTGGAGGCCAGGGTGGTGCTGGAGGCCAGGGTGATGCCATCCAGAGTAACTATCTCTTTGGATAGTGCGTCACGAAGGTGCTTGGGTCCCAGAGCAATGACTTCATATATAACAAAGAATTGCACACAACCAACACACAGGCACAGGAAACGGAAATGAGTCATGTACTTACCGTAATGCTTCCAGACATGTAAAGGTAGCAGACGACCCCTGCAAAATGGATAATTTTTGTAGTTTGTATACACAACCACGCCGTCCTGGTCTCAGATAATCCCCTACCACGCCGTCCTGGTCTCAGATAATCCCCTACCACGCCGTCCTGGTCTCAGATAATCCACTACCACGCCGTCCTGGTCTCAGATAATCCACTACCACGCCGTCCTGGTCTCAGATAATCCACTACCACGCCGTCCTGGTCTCAGATAATCCACTACCACGCCGTCCTGGTCTCAGATAATCCACTACCACGCCGTCCTGCCTAAAAACAAAACAAAGTTCTTCATTTAAAAACTGAGCAGGAACTGGTGGAATGTTCCTTTAATAAGCTCTGTGTGTGTGTGTGTGTGTGTGTCTGTGTGTGTGTCTGTGTGTGTGTATGTGTGTGTGTGCGTGTGTATGTGTGTGTGTGTCCCTGTATGTGTGTGTGTGTGTGTGTGTGTGTCCCTGTGTGTGTGTGCGTGTATGTGTATGTGTGTGTGTGTGTGTGTGTCCCTGTGTGTGTGTGTGTGTGTGTGTGTGTCCCTGTGTGTGTGTGGTGTGTGTGTGTGTGTGTGTGTGTGTGTATGTGTGTGTGTGCGTGTATGTGTGTGTATTCCAGCCCCCCCCTCTCTGAACAGCTGACAGCAGCCTAAGAAGGCCAGCTGATCTATTTATAGCAGAGTCCCTGTGAGTCCAGGACCTGATCCGTCTCAGTTCTGCAGCTGCACCCCGTCTCACCACCACCATGCCCGGCAGCCAGGCCCGGTCCCGGGCCAGAGACCGGAACAATGTCCTGAACCGGCCCGAGTTCATGTCCCTGAACCAGCCCCCCCGCTGGGAGCAGGGGGCAGGTGAAGGGCGGGGGGGGGGCCCGAGGAGAGCCAGCAGACAGCAGAGTCAGCAGGAGGACACGGGAGGGAGGTGAGAGGCTCCGCCCACTGACATCACTGCCCACATTTAGAGTCCACCAGGATCCCGGACCAGGAACTGATCCTGACCCGGGACAGGGGCAGACCACATGCTTTGGTCCATTTTGGATCCGGTCCACGATTCATATTCAAATTTTCATTTATTGTGATTCCATAGTATTGAGTTTGGGGATTTTCTTTACTTTTTTACCCTTATGTTGTCCTCATGTTGTCCTTATGTTGTCCTTATGTTGTCCTCATGTTGTCCTCATGTTGTCTTCATGTTGTCTTCATGTTGTCCTCATGTTGTCTTAATGTTGTCCTCATGTTGTCCCCATGTTGTCCTCATGTTGTCCTCATGTTGCCCTCATGTTGTCCTCATGTTGTCTTCATGTTGGCCCTCATGTTGTCCTCATGTTGTCCTCATGTTGTCCTCATGTTGCCTCATGTTTCTTCATGTTGTCTTCATGTTGTCCTCATGTTGTCTTAATGTTGTCCTCATGTTGTCCTCATGTTGTCCTCATGTTGTCCTCATGTTGCCCTCATGTTGTCCTCATGTTGTCCTCATGTTGTCCCCATGTTGTCCTCATGTTGTCCTCATGTGGTCTTCATGTTGTCCTCATGTTGTCTTCATGTTGTCCTCATGTTGTCCTCATGTTGTCTTCATGTTGTCCTCATGTTGTCCTCATGTTGTCCTCA
>NW_022604005.1:0-12972 GCF_008692095.1 Etheostoma spectabile | reverse complement strand
TCGTTTCCTTCCCTCGCTTCTTAGTCCGTCCCGCCTAGGAAGCACAGAGACATGCAGGAAATTTATTTTTGCTTTGTTGGAGTCTTCTCCATAACTGCCCTATTATAATATATCTATCTGTAAAAATTCAGTCTATAATACTAGCCGTCGGTGTATATATAGATTCATAGTACATATTCACCTGTAAACTCTGTAAACCATCTGTATATTATGTTCATTGTACATATCTGTAAATTTCTACTTATAGTAATCCACCTGTATATTGCTGTAAATCTTGCTCACAATACTAGTTATCTATACATTATATTCAGAGGACAAATCTATCTGTAAAACTCTGATTACAATAGTATTCATTTCTATATTTATCCAGTATATATCCATGTCCTGCCCTTATGAACCAGTGTATATCCTGCACCTGCTGCTATTGACCTTCTGGTTAGACCTACACTGCATCTCGTTGCCTTGCACCTGTGGAATGACAATAAAGTTAAAACTAATCTAATCTAATCTAATCTAATCCTCTCAGATCCAGCAGGTGTTGAAGCCGGACGGCGTGTTCATCGGGGCGATGGTGGGCGGCGAGACGCTGTACGAGCTGCGCTGCTCCCTCCAGCTCGCCGAGACGGAGAGGGAGGGGGGGTTCTCCCCCCACGTCTCCCCCTACACCGCCGTCACCGACCTGGGCAACCTGCTGGGCCGGGCCGGCTTCAGCATGCTCACTGTGGTGAGGAACGCACCGACACAGGCAGCCAGGGGGACTCGGTTTTAAATTTAAAGGGTTAATTTGTTTTTTGTATTTTCAGCCTGGACCCTGTTGTCCCATGTTGTTTGGACTGATGGGAACGACAATCTTTGAAATTGGTCCAAATTATGCCAGAAACAAGCTGCAGTGTAACATTAATGGGCAATTGCGCACCGTCAGTTTGCATCCACTAAAAATTCAGATGTTGCCGCTGACAGATTATTATTCTGACAAGTGTCTGACAACATTATGGGATGGATTCCTACAGAAATAGAGCTTTTAGTTAAAGTAAGATCCTTTTAGTTTAACATGAAACAGAAATCACCATCACCAAACCCACCAGACCTCCATGTGAATATCACTACTTTTATCATCGTAAACACCTTCATTCAAAGTGGACAGAAACTACTAAACTACCAAAAGCCGTCTTGGTTCATCTTTCCACTGTTCCAACAATCACCTCTCTGGTCTGGTTGGAATAAACTCTTAATTCACCCATTTACATGTGGAGATATGCTGCTCTATACACGCTAAAGTAGTGGTTATTTACATGGAGTCTGGTGGAGATGCTGCTCTATACACGCTAAAAGTAGTGATTATTTTACATGGAGTCTGGTGGAGATATGCTGCTCTATACACGCTAAAAGTAGTGATTATTTACATGGAGTCTGGTGGAGATATGCTGCCTATACATGCTAAAAGTAGTGATTATTTACATGGAGTCTGGTGGAGATATGCTGCTCTATACAGCTACAAGTAGTGATTATTTACATGGAGTCTGGTGGAGATATGCTGCTCTATACACGCTAAAAGTAGTGATTATTTACATTGAGTCTGGTGGAGATATGCTGCTCTATACACGCTAAAAGTCGTGATTATTTACATGGAGTCTGGTGGAGATATGCTGCTCTATACATGCTAAAGTAGTGATTATTTACATGGAGTCTGGTGGAGATATGCTGCTCTATACACGCTAAAAGTAGTGATTATTTACATGGAGTCTGGTGGAGATATGCTGCTCCATACATGCTAAAAGTAGTGATTATTTACATGGAGTCTGGTGGAGATATGCTGCTCTATACACGCTAAAAGTAGTGATTATTTACATGGTGTCTGGTGGGATAGGTGATGGTGATTGGTAAAATGGAAATAAAGCCAGACTAAAAAATAAAAAACTGATGATATTGGAACACATACAGTAAAGGCGTGCTCTACAATTATCTTTTACAGGTTTACAGTCAACTTCCTGTCTGTCTCTGTGTTTCAGGACGTAGACGACGTCCAGGTTAACTATCCAGGAATCATTGAAGTCATGACCGACCTACAAGGTACGAACATGTGACTCCGTTAAAGTGTCTGAATTCAAGATGGAACCTTTTAGTGTCAAATTTTACTTTAGTTTTGTTACAGTACACAGCATACATATTTTAGTGTGTAAAGTTCATGTACTTCATATATATATATCGTATAGTAAATACCACTGTGACCCTGAACACATGCAAATGTTAGCTAACGTTACCCGGAAACGTAACTTGCCCTTTTGTGTCGGCGAAAAATAGCCGTGTCGACGTCTGAACTCCGTCGGAAATACTGCGTAGCTGCGTAGCTATGGTGACCAGCCACGCTGAGACGTTACTCAATCTGCGAAGGACAACGGACGCAGAGTGCGTCAAGTCGAGTCGAGTAGAGCTGTTCCCAGGAGTGGAAAAAAACGCTATTAGTTTGGTTGAAATTGAGCTCCAACGAGCTCTTAAAGGGACAGTACAGATATTTGTCAGTGTGGTTGTATGAGCTTCTTCTCCATAGTCAGGGTGTAGGCTACAGTAGGTGGCGGCACGGAAGCAAAGCTGTGGACAGGGGGGGGTAATATCATCTGGATTCTTTTATGAAATATACTGTATAATGGCCGATATTCAGAATATTGTCTTTTTTAAATAACCAAATATTTGTATCGGCATTATCCTTTCTATCGTAAGGGGGTGTTGTTGTTATTTCACTATATTTGTTAAATTAAAATCCAATATTTTACTACAAATCTCCGGTTTTCAGACTTGTATTCTTCGTGATTGTTTGTCTTCCTGCTCTGTAGGAATGGGCGAGAGTAACTGTGCCTGGAACAGGAAGTCGCTGTTACACAGAGACTCCATCTTAGCAGCAGCAGCCATTTATAAAGGTGAGGATTTAAAGAAGAGGGTACAAGGGTTTCCTCGTGGGGGGGGGGGGGGGGGGGGGGGCTCAAGATAGCAATATCCCAGAATGCACCTGAACACACCTCCCTGTAACACCAGCACGCCCAGAATGTACCTGACACACCTCCCTATAAGACCAGCACGCCCAGAATTGCCCCTGAACACACCTCCCTGTAACACCAGCACGCCCAGAATGCACCTGAACGCACCTCCCTGTAACACCAGCACGCCCAGAATGCACCTGAACACACCTCCCTGTAAGACCAGCACGCCCAGAATGCACCTGAACACACCTCCCCGTAAGACCACCACGCCAGAATGCACCTGAACACACCTCCCTGTAACACCAGCACGCCCGGAATGCACCTGAACACACCTCCCTGTAAGACCAGCACGCCCAGAATGCATCTGAACACACCTCCCTGTAAGACCAGCACCCCGAATGCCCCTGAACACACCTCCTGTAACCAGCACGCCCAGAATGCACCTGAACACCCCCCCCTGTAAGACAGCACGCCCAGAATGCACCTGAACACACCTTCCTGTAAACCACACAGCACGCCCAGAATGCACCTAACACACCCTCCTTGTAAGACCAGCACGCCCAGAATGTACCTGAACACACTCCCCAAGACACAACACCCAGAATGAAAAACCCCCTCCCCTTAAGACCACCACACCCAGAATGCACCTGAACACACCTCCCTGTAGACCAGCACGCCCAGAATCACACCCCTCCAGTAAGACCAGCACGCCCATAATGCACCTGAACACACCTCCCTCTAAGACCAGCACGCCCAGAATGCACCTGAACACACCTCCAAGTAAGACCAGCACGCCCAGAATGCACCTGAACACACCTCCCCGTAAGACCACCACCCCAAATGCACCTGACACACCTCCCTGTAAGACCAGCACGCCCAGAATGCACTGAACGCACCCTCCCTGTAAACCGCACCGCCCCAATGCACCTGAACACACCTCCCTGTAAGACCAGCACGCCCAGAATGCACCTGAACACACCTCCCTGTAATACCACCACGCCCAGAATGCACCTGAACCCACCTCCCTGTAAGACCAGTACGCCCAGAATGCACCTGAACACACCTCCCTGTAAGACCAGTACACCAAGTGTATTTATGACACTTCTGTTTTCTTGGTTCTCATTTTTCCATTTATTTTTTCTTATTTATAAACCTGATCCTGAGCCTTTTGCTCATCGTGTTCACACTGACGCATCGGCTTTAAATAGACACTTTTCTGCCGTCTCTGCTTGTTTAACTTCCTCTTTCTTTGCCACAAGCCGCTGTCCTCAACCCCCAGAGTGAGAAGTTTTCCTGAATGTTGCCTTTACGTGGTTAATAATCCTTGTGTTGTCCACCCGGGTCAAACAGATTAACACTTATTTCTTTTCTTTTTTTTAACCTTTTTTCAACATATGACATTTTCAATGCATTATTGTTTTTTTAGGACATTACCACCACCTTTCTGCCACTAGTTTTACTACTTTTTGGAATCCATGGTCCATAACCCTCATTTATATAGAATTATACCTAATATTTGAGCTCATAAAGCAGAAATTATGAATTATTTGGACTAATAGTGAAGATCAGAAGAACATATGCTGATTTGAAACCCTTTCAATTTACACCTGAAATTCAATGAAAGTGATCCGTTGTATTTGCAAAGAGCGTTGGAAAGAATCCATCATTTTTTTTGTGGTAATTTGGTTAAAAAGAAACTCATATTTCAGATCCTGACATTTTTCAAAGGGGTCAAATTTGACCCGAGGACAACAGGAGGGTTAATGATGCAAAGTTAAATATTTATTGGATAAGATGGTAAAGAAACGTTGTCTTTATGTTCTGGGTTACAAATATCCGTGGTGGACGAAGTTCTTCTCAGTCCTTCCAGAACAATACAGAGTTTTTTTGTGATTGTTGCAAAAATCCTTGATTATGCGGCACGTTTTCCTAAAAAAATGCGCTGGTATACGCCGGATGTTTTGTGCAAGTTTATGCCATTAAATTGCGGGAACTTGCAAAAACTGGGGTTTTGATGAAAAAGAGACTGTTTGTATTGTCTCGTAATTACGTCACTTTCACAGCGTTCCCATGGCGACAGGGGAAAATGGCTGCTCTTGTGTTTCATTTCATTTCATATATGTATTATACAGGAAAGTTAGAAAAAGTAACATTACATTACAATATAAAAACGGGCCTGACTCAGTTTAAAAACTGTGTTCCTGTTTCTCTCAGCCTGGTCACAGCGGCGTCCAGTGTACGGACGACGTTACACGACATATCATGGAAAAACGATATGGAAAAATAAATTTCGACAATTTCGTGTGAAGTAAACACAATGTTTTTCAACTTTCCGCTAAGATATTTGTGACTTTTTTTCAATGAAAATTCTATCCGCGCTAAGTTGCGTATTTACACGGCAAAAGTGCAGCGTATTCGGAAAAATATGCAAAACTTTGGGTGATTATGCATTGAATTATGCGATCGTATATATCACGTTATTTTCTGGAGGGACTGGGTTCATCGCTGTCTGTGTTTGTGTGAACACGTTTCAGAGATGTACGGGAACGAGGACGGCTCCATCCCGGCCACCTTCGAGATCCTCTACATGATTGGCTGGAAGCCTCACGAGTCCCAGGTAAGACCACAGGGTGGAGACAGAACGGACACGGCAGCAGGGACGTCGCCCGGGGTTTCGTGGACGGCTGTCACGAAACCGCGAGGTAGCAGTGTGGTCGTCTCCGTCTCGGTATTTTGGAGCCATGGCGACCACATTTTGGAGGATGATGTGTCAAACGCCTCTTTATACTAGAAGACTAAAGTCTGACACCATCTCCAGTCAAAACACACCGGGCGCTTAAGCGTTGCGTAGATAGATAGAGATGATGAGAGAGAGAATGTGGTCTAGACCTGCTCTATCTGTAAATTATAGAGCGGTCTAGACCTGCTCTATATGTAAATTATAGAGAGGTCTAGACCTGCTCTATCTGTAAATTATAGAGCGGTCTAGACCTGCTCTACCTGTAAATTATAGAGTGGGTCTAGACCTGCTCTATCTGTAAATTATAGAGCGGTCTAGACCTGCTCTATCTGTAAATTATAGAGCAGTCTAGACCTGCTCTATCTGTAAATTATAGAGCGGTCTAGACCTGCTCTATCTGTAGATTATAGAGTGGTCTAGACCTGCTCTATCTGTAGATTATAGAGAGGTCTAGACCTGCTCTATCTGTAAATTATAGAGTGGTCTAGACCTGTTCTATCTGTAAATTATAGAGCGGTCTAGACCTGCTCTACCTGTAAATTATAGAGTGGGTCTAGACCTGCTCTATCTGTAAATTATAGAGCGGTCTAGACCTGCTCTACCTGTAAATTATAGAGCGGTCTAGACCTGCTCTATCTGTAAATTATAGAGTGGTCTAGACCTGTTCTATCTGTAAATTATAGAGCGGTCTAGACCTGCTCTATCTGTAAATTATAGAGCGGTCTAGACCTGCTCTATCGTTAAAGTGTCCTAAGTTAACTCTTGGTATGATTTGATACTATAAATAAAATTGAATTAGTTTGAGACAGTGGTTGAAAAGTCGTTTGGTGCAGAGTCGGCATAAGAAGTGTTGTTTAGCTAACTAGGCTAAGCTAACGCTACAGAGGTAAAGTTGCTGATTTTCAACCCTTCTGAATCAAATCATCCAGCGGACATTCACAGACAGGTAGACAGGGACCTCCGAGTCCTGGAGACATTTCATCTGCATGTACGCCAGAACAGAAATGGTCAAACCTTCCCCTAAATTACCAGCTAACGCTAGCGGCTAGTCTTGGTTAATTAATTTAACAGAACGCTGAACAAGACATTTTTAGGCGAAGTGAACAGCGAGAGGGTCAAAGTTTAAGGTGACAACACAGACAACAGCCAAGAACTAGAGGTCTGTTTTAATGTCCCCTGCGTTAGCATGGTTAGCATTGCTAGCATTGCTAAGCCTCTGTCCTGATTGGCAGGTAGCATCCCCCTGCTTTATCGTCTATTTTAAAATAAATGGGACCATCGTTTACTGAATGAACATCATGCTGTGTTGAAACTAGATCATGAACTCATTATGAACATTTTAACAATCAAGAGATAAGTAGGCGCATGTTATTATAGACTACTTACATAGAAACCGACTTCTGTTTGGAGCCGGTGGAGTCGCCCCCTGCTGGACGTTACAGAGAACGCAGCGTCGGGAGCACAGGAGACATGTTTACATTAAAAGAAATGGTTCAAATGTTGTTTTTTGTCTTTCTCAGGCCAAACCGGCGAAGCGAGGATCCGCCAACGTGTCGTTTGGGGATTTGTCAAAGATCAACCAGCCGACCAACACGTCGTAGAAGAGCCGACTGAACAGCTGACACACAAAGATTGTAAATAATAGAAAATATTTTAACATCTGTGATTCCAGAGATAAATGTGTAGAGGCCAAGTGTTGTAAAGTTGTTGTCTGGAATAAAGTTGAGCAATGGAAAACAGTGAGAACATCACATTGAGTGAGTCACATTACATTACATGTTACATTACATGTTACATTACATGTTACATTACATGTCATTACATGTCATTACATGTAATTACACTGATGCTTTTATCCAAAGAGACTTCCAATTAAGCGCTTTCAACCATGAAGGTGCAAACAACAAGTAGTAAGTGCAAGTAAATTAGCTTTAAATAAGCAAAACTACAAAGAGTCGTATGAAGGTGCAGCTTCAATAATATATATATACACCGCTGCTCATGAGTATAGGAACGTCTGCTTCAGTTGAGTAAAAAAACATTAAAAAATCATCTTTTGGAAATTGATCTTAATGCCTTAATTAAAAATTAGGAAAAATGCAACCTTTAAGGACACCAATTTTCTTTATGAATGGATGATGTATTGTTAATAAATAAATGTTCTTCCTTAAAATACAGGAGCATAAGTATACACCCCCCTATGTTAAAATACAGGGGCATAAGTATACACCCCCTATGTTAAAATACAGGGGCATAAGTATACACCCCCTATGTAAAATACAGGGGCATAAGTATACACCCCCCTATGTTAAAATACAGGGGCATAAGTATACACCCCCTATGTTAAAATACAGGGGGCATAAGTATACACCCCCCTATGTTAAAATACAGGGGCATAAGTATACACCCCCTATGTTAAAATAAGGGCATAAGTATACACCCCCCTATGTTAAAATACAGGGGCATAAGTATACACCCCCCTATGTTAAATACAGGGCCTAAGTATACACCCCCCTATGTTAAAATACAGGGGCCTAAGTATACACCCCCCTATGTTTTTTTTTTTTATAATTATTTTATTGATTTTCAACTTTTTGACAAACAAACAATACAAGACAAGAACAAGAGAACAATCCAGCTCTTAAAGTTACATACCTATATACGAGCATATGCGTACACATACACACATATACATACCTACCAAAGAGAAAAGAAAAAAAAAAAAAAAGGACAGCAATGGAAAACAAATGGTCTATACCAAAACATCTCAGATGTTTACAATTCGGTCATCCTCAAATTACAAATCCTCTCCGAAGAAGAACCGAAGTTTCAAAACCTACATAAGAAATAAAAGGTTCCCAAACTTTATAAAAGTTATGTTCTTTATCGTGCAGTTTGCTCGTCAAGTAGTCCAGAGATATTAGTCCAGTACTATATTTAGCCATTGTGATTTACTTGGTACTTTGTCAGAAATCCAATCATACCACACATTTTCTTGCAACAAAAAGTAAGCATTCTGTAGAGTTGACGCTGATATTTACCAGTAATACCGGCGTCGGTTAAACCTACCCCCCCTATGTTAAAATACAGGGGGCATAGTATACACCCCCCTATGTTAAAATACAGGGCATAAGTATACACCCCCTATGTTAAAATACAGGGCATAAGTATACACCCCCCTATGTTAAAATACAGGGACATAAGTATACACCCCCCTATGTTAAAATACAGGGGGCATAAGTATACACCCCCCTATGTTAAAATACAGGGGCATAAGTATACACCCCCCTATGTTAAAATACAGGGGCATAAGTATACACCCCCCTATGTTAAAATACAGGGCATAAGTATACACCCCCCTATGTTAAAATACAGGGGCATAAGTATACACCCCCTATGTTAAAATACAGGGGGCATAAGTATACACCCCCTATGTTAAAATACAGGGGGCATAAGTATACACCCCCCTATGTTAAAATACAGGGGCATAAGTATACACCCCCCTAAGTTAAAATACAGGGTCTAGAATACAGGTCTGCGTTATGTATATATACATATATTTTATTTTTTCATCCGAGGTGCAGTCAGCACATTTCCTTTTTACAGGAAATTCCGTGTTTGATATCAACAGCCAATGAGACGCTGACTTAATAATAAACGTTGACTCACTTGGATTATAACTAAGTGAGATAAAAAGAAGAAGTGAGTGAACGAGGACTGAAGGCTGCAGGGATGTGGCTCTACCTCCTGCTCCTCGCTGGATGTTTCTCCTGCAGCTCTACCGGTGAGAAAACCCTTGTTTCTGTTTTTTATTGGCATCAAATCCAAGATATGGCTCAAAAACATCATGGTGTCACTGCACAGATCAAAGCATCCAATGGTGAGCCGACTTTAACCTTCATTCATCTTGTAAAGGGACACAAATCTGAGTGTTTTCTGATGTTTTTCCCATCATTAATGTGCAGAGATGGTGCAGAAGTACAAAAAAAGACCAAAAGTTAAAGTACTATAACTTTGATGAACTTTTACTTAAGTAGTAGAGACCAGGGCTGTAGTACTCGAGTCCGGTCTTGGACTTGAGTCCGGGCTCAAGATCATTTTTTCTCGGACTTGTCTTGGACTCGCTAGTATTTGGACTCGGACTTGTCTCAGACTCGCTGGTATTTGGTCTCGGACTTGTCTCGGTCTCAGCCACTGGTCTTGCCCAATATGGCTTCTGGTCTGGACCGAGTCCAAGTGTCTTTATTATGTTGATAATAATATTGGAGGGAAAGTGAAACTCAAAATGATTGTCTTGATACTGTCATGCATAAGACCTTTATTCTGTCCTGGACTCGGTCTTGTCTTGGACTCGACTAAGGTGGTCTTGACCACAGCCCTGATGCCTTCAGTGAGAATCTACAAAGTAAATAGTCATGAAAATAAAGGAAACGCATTGACTGAGAAGGTGTGTCCAAACTTTTGGCCTGTACTGTATATATATATACATATGTATTTATATTACATATATACACATATGTATACTACAAATATATACACATATGTATACTATGCATACATACAGTACATACACATATATACAGTATACATATACAGTATATATATGAAGAATTACATCCAATGTAAGTATTTAAATAGTGGAGTACATGAGTGTTTAATACCATCTGAGTTTGTGCACATTATTCATCAACATGTGCACAACCTCAGATGGCATTAAACACTCCACTATTAAGTACTCCACTTATGTAAATTTGTTTTTACACCAGCATTTCGAATATTTTTGGCATTAATCATCGTCCCTAGATACTGCCGAATTATGAGAGGGAAACATGATGAGGAGTGGAGGGAACGAGAGGAAATTACCAGGGACACCAAGAATATATCACCCATTTCTTCCTTTTCACTTCACAGACATACCTACAGTTAAAGTGCAGCAGAACACAGTGGCTACTCTCCCCTGTCCTCATAAGAAGGGGGATGTAACATGGAGCCGCTTCAGACATGGCAACCCCGTGATTCTGGTTACTATCAAAAATGGCGAGGAGACAATATCTGACAAACGCTACGGTTCTCTGGCAGACAACTCCCTGGTGATAACCAATGTTAGATCATCGGATACGGCAACGTATTTTTGTAATAAAACTCGAGTATATCTGGATGTGGTGACTTCTCCCAACGGGGGGACCCCAAGCGCTGGAAATGTACCAGTCACACAGAGAAACAGTGGACCGGGTTCCACAGAGAACCAACAACCCTCAGGCGTTTGGAAAATGGCTGTCGGTGTAGTTGTCGGTGCCGTGTCGGTGCTTTTGGCGATCTTTACTCTGAGATTCTTCTTAAAAAAGAGATCGGAGAGAAGCACTCGCAACGACAACTCGGACAAAACTGGAACCAACGAGCCGATTTATGAGGAGATTGAAGCCAACGAGGGGGAGGACTCTTATTTTGAAAGTCCATACTACCGGACGAGCATCAGTGAACCGCCGAGCGCCTCCACGATCCCCAGTAATAATCTGTACAGCGCTGTTACCAAGCCAACCGCTAAAGGATGCAGCGGTGAGACGGGGGTTTATTCCCTCGCCCAACACCCACTACAGACAGGAAGTGGCGGTGAATAATCGGCTCGCAGGATTCAGTTATCTTCCACACTTGGTAGATTTTAACCCCCGTGTTGTCCTCGAGTCAAATTGACCCGTTTCAAAGTGTTTTATATCAGAAATATGGATTTCTTTCAATCAAATTGCCCAAAAATAACATGGATGATTCCATACAACATTACTTTCATTGAATTGTTTGGATGTTTTATTTAATCTTATAGCATTTGAATTTTTTTTTTTTTTATGGTTTCAAAACAGTATACGGACTAAACTTTGACATCTACCCCTCTGAGATCCACTCAACATCCTTTGATCTTAACTATCAGTCAAAACTAGATAATTCCGGCAGAAATTTTTTCAGTGTGCCTCCTATGTGGTGCACATGCAAATAGCAATACAACTTATTTAAGATGTTAGAACGTGTGTGTGTGTGTGTGTCTGTCTGTGTGTGTGTTTGAGAGAGTATGGTTGCCTGGTTACTAAGGACCAATAGGAAGACTTTCATCTCTGTGATGTCATCCCTTTGATCTGTAATCAGTTGACGACTGCACCTGGCACCTGCTGTCACCAGCTATTCAGATACTGAACAAGCTCTCAAACAAATGATCACATCACCAAAGGGATACGAGATGTCAATAAATAAGGTTCTCGTGGGCACCAGAAGGCCTTTGTGAACGTATTGATATAAAATCTATGTGGATAAACTTAAAAATGTGGGCGTATCAGCGATGTAAAAAAGTGCTTTGCTCTGTGTTTTGCTCAGAAATGAGGACGATGTTTAACATGGCTGTGAATGGAGGAAGATTGAGAACTCTTGTCATTTAGAAGGTTGCTGAACAAAAAATATAATTCATATCATGAATTATATTATATTGGCTGAAACTAAACAAGAATACCTACGCTTTGATGTATAAATTGGCCTTGACAAGTTAGAATTGTTGGTGTGGGAGCAAGTTATAGAGAGAGAACCAAGAGGATTTTTTTAATCTCCTCACTCTGTCCTCCACTCTAGCCTCAACATTCCACCACATACACACACATTGGAAAATCGGAGCCGGTCTGAAAACAGGACGATACGTAAACTGGGATTTGGGAGAAACCGTGCTTGATATCTGAACGCCCATTCAGCCCAATAAACACCAAAATCTTTTCTTCTCGTTTAAACTTTTAATCATGTGTCTACGATAAAGTATGGCGATACAGCATGGTCCCAAAGAAGGGGCGTTTTGAGCGATGTTGAGCGATTTCCCGAACTTTTCCTAATTCAAGTCAATAAGAACTTTTTCGCCGTTTTTTGCAGATTTCATGAAAACCGCCTGACAAATCTCTTAGAAAAGTCATAGCACACCAATCCCGATCATTACACACGTTTCAGTGTATTTTGTGTGCACGTGTTGGCAATGCTCCGGTACTAGTAGCGGGACAAAAACCTGGCGGAAGAATAATAATAAGTATGGGCAATAATGGTCATTGCGTGAACACTGCGTGAATACACTGAATAGTTCATAATTTCTGCCTTTTTAACTAAAAACATAGTGCATAATTTGATATAAATGAGGTTTGTTGACCATGACTTCCAAGAATAAGTGTAAACCCTATTATTAAACCACCTCAGGTTTTTAAAAAAGCACCAAAAGCTGGAAAAAAAGGGACAAAAAAA
>NW_022604004.1:0-8262 GCF_008692095.1 Etheostoma spectabile | reverse complement strand
CCTCCCATGACGCCCAGGTTGGTAGCTGACCTGCCAGTGAGCGGGAGACGCCACTGCACCACCGGTCCTCGGCCGGCACCGTCAGCCGGTTCTCGTCCCCCCCTCGCACCCTGGAGACTCCAACTCCACCCGCCTACCAGTGTCCACACCCATCCGCTCTGATCCACCCCAGTGAAGCCCTTTCAGAAACCACCAGCACCAGCAGCAGCAGCCAAAACCCGCACTATCTTCAACGCAATCAGCAACACCAGCACCACGACTATCACCAGCATGTCCAGTCGAAGAAAGTCCTCCACCCCCTGCATGGTCCGGGTCGTCTGCGACGTTCCCGAAGAGCGAGATGAGCCTGAGGAGGCAATGGACGTGGAAATATCGACGGACAATGATGCGACGGAAACAGAACAATCAGAAAAGAGTGAAGACCCCCAGCAGGAGCATTCAGAGGATCCAGACCAGCAGACGTTTCCAAAACCAGTGGAAAACCAGAATCCTGAGCCATTAGAACAAGAGTCCGGTGACAAAGACCAATCTTCTGTCACTGAGGACGTCGAAGCCACGGAGGAGAAGGAGAAGAACAGGGAAGGGGTTGAACCGGACCCGGCGTCCCAGAAACAGCAGCCCAGAGGCTACGAGTGCAAATACTGCCCGTTTTCAACGCAGAACCTGAATGACTTTAAAGACCACGTGGACTCCAGCCACCCTAACGTCATTCTCAATCCGTTGTACCTTTGCGCGGTCTGCAACTTCAACACCAAGAAGTTTGACTCGCTCACAGAGCACAACGAGAGCCAGCACCCGGGCGAGACCAACTTCAAGTTCAAGAGGATAAAAGTGAACAATCAGACTATCTTAGAGCAGACAATCGAAGGCAAGGACAATTCAGTCGAACGCGACGCAACAAGTACACAGGGTGAAATGTTCCCGCCTTGCATATCAACCACAGTGAAAACCCCGGGCAACACCCCGTCGCTCCATCAGCGGAGCGACCTGAAAAGCAAGCGGGACGGCCTGATCCAGAAGAATCAAATCACAGCGGTGAACATCAACGGGACGGTCATCATCCCCGAACCCACCGTCCTCCAAGGGCTCTCGCATGTCACCCCCATGCTCCAGCGCCCGCCTAACTTTAACTCTGTACCAAAAATAGCGGTTCCTTTGAACACCACCAAATATAACCCTTCTTTAGACGACAACTTGACGTTGATCACCTCCTTCAGCAAGTTCCCTTACCCGACACACGCGGAGCTGTCGTGGCTGACGGCCGCCTCCAAGCACCCGGAGGACCAGATCAAAGTCTGGTTCACCACCCAGCGGCTTAAGCAAGGCATCACCTGGTCCCCAGAGGAGGTGGAAGAAGCCAGGAAGAAGATGTTCAATGGCTCCATCCCTCCTGCACATCACACCTTCACCGTCCTGCCTGACAACCCCGTCTCGCAGCCGTCAAATGCCAAACCCTCCCAGGAGTCCTTTGTGCAGACTACCGTCGGGTATGCGAGCTATGTCCGGACATCCACGTCCAATGGGTTGAGTGTAGTCACCACCACAAGCTCTCCAGCTGGAGCTGCAATTGGCTCCATCCCATCCCTTAAACGATCCCTGACTACGCACCTGACGACAGTGTTTGGCCCGGAGTCCAAGCGGCCCATCATGGCCGTCGCCCCTCATTCTGGCGACGCTAAAGACAGGGGCCTCATGGCTCCTCCGCCCCCTCCTCCCCCAAAAGACCGCCTCCCAATGGCTCCACCGCCTGTTCCCATGGAGACAAAGAGACCTGTAGCAGTTCCTCCGGTGACCACAGAGCTGAAGAGGCTATGCGCTACTGTGCCTTTAATGCCGCCGCCATCATCGCCGCTATCACCGTCTTCGTTGTCCAAAGGGAAGAGTCTCTCGACGTTAGGAAACCCCAAAACGAAGCCGGTGGTGTCCCTTCCCTCCATAGTCTTTCCAGAGTCTTTAACAAGGCCGCTTATAGTTCCCCCGCCTATTTTTGCCCCGCCTTTTAAAAACACCTTACTTTTTCCTCTTAATTCGCCCATCTCTTCCAAAGAAAAGCACCAGAATACCCACGCTTTGTCAGCTGCTGATCTGAAGCTGACGAACTCCCCACCACTCAACACCCCGCACATAAGGAGGCCAACCATTATCCAGTCCATTCATGCTCCGGCTAAAACCCCATCCCAGATTCCAGGGTTTCCGTTGGATGGCAAGAAACTAAAAAAGCCGCAACGAGTGGAGGTGAAAGCCAGCTACCCCAGAGGAGATAAGGTTCTCACTCCTCTGGCAGAGGCCAACGGGACATCTCGCAGGGACGGGAAATGGTCCCACGATCAAACCTCTCTGCAAAACAACAACGGGGTCATGCATTTGGATGGCTGCGAGCTGCCGGCGCTGCTGAAAACTGACTTTCAGCAGAAGTCCTTGGTGCTTACCCAATTCCCCTTGCTGGAGAGGATGAAAGGGAAGACGGCGGAGCAGCTAAAGATCTTGGAGGAGAACTTCTTGAGGAACAGCTTTCCTACACTCAGCGATGTGGACAATCTGGCCGGCACCACCTGCCTGTCCCACCAGGAAATCGACAGCTGGTTTGTGGAGCGCCGGGCGCTGCGTGACAACCTGGAACAAGCCCTGCTCAACTCCATGGGCAGCAAGAGGATGGACACCGGTGACAAGAAACGACTACATCAGCAGCAGCAGCACCAAACCCTGCCGCTGAATGGGATTCACAAGCCAAGCACTGGTGTCGGCCATCTGAAAAGCCTTCTTCCACCCTCTTCCACCCTGCCCATTGTTGCCCCCTCTGTCCCCAACCCAAATTCCTGCTCAGTGCCTCCAGACAGCCGATCCCTGGCACTCCTCAAGGACAATTTTGCTCAAACGCGGTGGCCTTCCCCTGAGGAGTTCAGCCAACTGGAGGGTCGGACAGGACGCGCCGAACTCGCCCGCTGGTTCAACGACAGCCGGCTGCAGAGCGCCAGCATGGAGCTGCCAGAACTTTTTCACAACAATGGCGTGAACGGAGGGCAGGGGCTGCCCGTGTGCTCCCCCAAAATCGCACCACCCAGCATCCTCCAGCGCTGTCAGGAAGGAGCCCTAACCAACAACAACAGCAGCAGTAAGGTGTTTGAGGTTGAGCTGGGCTGGCTAATGGAGCAGCGCGCTAACAGCCTCAGCAGTCAACAGCATGATGAGATCCAGGACCAGTTTACCGCCAGGTACTGTATTCATATTCCTGGAAATTCTTTTTTTAAAGATTATTTTTCGGGCTTTTCCGCCTATAATTTTGATAGGACAGCTAAGTGAGAAATGGAATGGGGGGGGGACATACTGCTCTATACACGCTAAAAGTAGTGATTATTTACATGGAGTCTGGTGGAGATATGCTGCTCTATACACGCTAAAAGTAGTGATTATTTACATGGAGTCTAGTGGAGATATGCTGCTCTATACACGCTAAAAGTAGTGATTATTTACATGGAGTCTGGTGGAGATATGCTGCTCTATACACGCTAAAAGTAGTGATTATTTACATGGAGTCTGGTGGAGATATGCTGCTCCATACACACTAAAAGTAGTGATTATTTACATGGAGTCTGGTGGAGATATGCTGCTCTATACACGCTAAAAGTAGTGATTATTAACATGGAGTTGAGTCTAACAATAGTGTATATATAGTATAAATAAGTACCCAGAATGGAAATCAGAAATACTTTTAAATATAAATATAAATACAGATAATAAAATACATTCAACCCACCCACCCCACCCCTACCCCCCACCCAAACCAAATCAAAGCTAATTTCTGCTTCCTCTCAGCGGGTTGGGTTGTTTTCTGGTTGCCAAAATATGTTATTTTCAGGACATCAACCCCTATTCTTAGACCCCACACACACACACACACACACACACACACACACACACCCCCCACTAATCTGCAGGACTAGATTGAGTCGGCCTTCCCTTCCAGGGGCTTGGGAGATCTTTGGCTGAATAACAGAGCCATTAGGTTGGAAACCAATACCTCCAAAATAATTTGGGCAAGCGTTTAATTCTTCCCATGAGCCAGCTCTGGGCGTGGAGAGCTCCCCAGCATCAACCTGCCCCCCCATACCCCCCCACCCCCCAACCCCACCCCCCGGCACACCGAAATCCTCCTGCTTGTCATCCCTGCTGCTTATTTACAGTAAATGCAGTGAAAATATATCAAAAGTTCCTGAGAAAAAGCTTAAATTGGGAGCGTTTTGACTCCCTTTTTTTTTTTTTTTTTTAAGCAGCGAAGGAGAACTTGATTATTTTTAGTTTTCATCCCGGTGTCTGACACAGAAGAGGACGTCTTCCTGCAGAATTTAATTATTTTGATTACCAGTTTCTGCTCGTTATAATCAAAAACATATGCCCCACTCATGACCCACTTGTGTTGGATCTGATTGGGAGCCGCCTCGGTAGCTCGAATATCACAACTTGATTGGCAGTTGTGAAAAACAAATATCGTGAAAAAAGAAACAGATTTTAGAAATAATTTGGCAGATGTTGTCTTGTTGTTTCATCCGTGAGATCCAACCCGACGACAGACGCGTCTCATCTTCACTTTTTATCAAAACAAAAATATTTTATTCATTGAAAAATATAGAAAATATTTGTATATGCAAAAAAAAAAAAAAAAAAAAAAGGTTTGGGAACCACAGTATTAAAAGATTGATTTCCCGGACTTTATCCCTTGTGTTGTCCTTTGTGTCCCGGGGACTTTGACTGCAGACGGGGGTCTCTGGGACCCCATAGGACAAGATTAGGGGTTTCTAGGACTTCATGAGATGAGGGGTTTTTGGGACTATGTAGGACGAGATGATGGGTCTCTGGGAGCCCGTAGGACAGGATGATGGGTCTCTGGGACCACGGAGGACAGGGTGAGGGGTCTCTGGGACCACGGAGGACAGGGTGAGGGGTCTCTGGGAGCCCGTAGGACAGGATGATGGGTCTCTGGGACCACGGAGGACAGGGTGAGGGGTCTCTGGGACCACGGAGGACAGGATGAGGGGTCTCTGGGAGCCCGTAGGACAGGATGATGGGTCTCTGGGACCACGGAGGGCAGGGTGATGGGTCTCTGGGACCACGGAGGACAGGGTGAGGGGTCTCTGGGACCCCGTAGGACAGGATGAGGGGTCTGTGGGAGCCCATAGTACAGGATGAGGGGTCTTTTGGAGCCCATAGGACAGGATGATGGGTCTCTGGGACCACAGAGGACAGGATGAGGTGTCTCTGGGAGCCCATAGGACAGGATGATGGGTCTCTGGGATCCCGTAGGACAGGATGAGGGGTCTCTGGGACCACGGAGGACAGGGTGAGGGGTCTCTGGGACCATGCAGGACAGGATGCAGGGTCTCTGGGACCCTGTAGGACAGGATGTTGGCCCACTGGAGCCCATAGGACAGGATGAGGGGTCTTTTGGACCCCATAGGACAGGATGAGGGGTCTCTGGGACCACGGAGGACAGGATGCGGGGTCTCTGGGACCCTGTAGGACAGGGTGTTGGCCCACTGGAGCCCATAGGACAGGATGAGGGGTCTTTGGGAGCCCATAGGACAGGATGAGGGGTCTCTGGGACCACGGAGGACAGGATGTGGGGTCTCTGGGACCACGGAGCACAGGATGTTGGGTCTCTGGGACCACGCAGGACAGGATGCGGGGTCTCTGGGACCCTGTAGGACAGGATGAGGGGTCTCTGGGACGCTGTAGGGTGAGGCCTTCGCCAGTTCAAGTGAAATGACATCACATAGTACTCGGGGGTCTCTGAGGACCCGAAGGACATCTCCAGGGTTCATAACAGATTTCTTTAATGAGAAATAGATTTTTTTTAAAGCGATAAAAATCTTGACAATAACAACCAAAAATGGAGAAAAAAAATAAAACTTTTTAAAAAGTGACTGAAAACACTGAGATAGGGACGAGAACAGCAGGTTTTTCCATGGTTGACAGGGAGAAAACATGTTAAAATAATGTGAAAAAGATGGATTTTAATTAGAGAACTGATTGTTTTTACACAACACAAGGGTTAAAATAATGAGAAAATAAAATAAAATAATGAGAAAATAAAATAAAATAATGAGAAAATGTAATAATAATATGAAAAAGATGGATTTTAATTCAAAAATTGCTTGTTTTTAGCCCAAGACCTTCCTCCGCGGCGCTGTGGAGGGGGGTCCAGGGGTGAATAATAACAGCTGCATGAATGACTCCAACAGGCTGGCGCCGGAGTTGAAGAACGGCGGACACAAGGGGGGAGGAGCGCGGGGGGTGTTCGGCAGCTGGCTGGAGGACGGACACTCGAAGAGAGGACGCGAGCTGCTCCTGGACGGAGACAGGAAGCTGGCGGAGGACGCGTCCGGGAGGCTGACTGGATGAAAGGTGAGAGACAGCCGCCATGTTTGATGTATTCTGTCAACTGTCCAATCACGTGCCACGCTGGTAGAAATCATGTAGAGCCATCACTGACAGGGACGTAGTAGAGCGTCCTCTGGTGGACAGACTATGCAACGCCATCACTAACAGGGACGTTGTAGAGTGTCCTCTGGTGGACAGACTATGCAACGCCATCACTAACAGGGACGTTGTAGAGCGTCCTCTGGTGGACAGACTACGCAACGCTATCACTAACAGGGACGTTGTAGAGCGTCCTCTGGTGGACAGACTATGCAACGCCATCACTAACAGGGACGTTGTAGAGCGTCCTCTGGTGGACAGACTATGCAACGCCATCACTAACAGGACGTTGTAGAGCGTCCTCTGGTGGGACAGACGATGCAACACCATCACTAACAGGGACGTTGTAGAGCGTCCTCTGGTGGACAGACTATGCCACCCATCACTAACAGGGAAGTTGTAGAGCGTCCTCTGGTGGACAGACTATGCAACGCCATCACTAACAGGGACGTTTTAGAGCGTCCTCTGGTGGACAGACGATGCAACCCATCACCTACCAGGGAACATTGTAGAGCGTCCTCTGGTGGACAGACTATGCAACACCATCACTAACAGGGACGTTGTAGAGCGTCCTCTGGTGACAGACTATTGCAACGCCACGCTCATAACAGGGACGTTGTAGAGCGTCCTTGGTGGACAGACGATGCAACACCATCACTAACAGGGACGTTGTAGAGCGTCCCTCTGGTGGACAGACTATGCAACGCCATCACTAACAGGACGTTTTAGAGCGTCCTCTGGTGGACAACGATGCAACGCCAACACTAACAGGGACGTTGTTAGAGCGTCCTCTGGTGGACAGACGATGCAACGCCATCACTAACAGGGACGTTGAATGTTGAGCGATTCAGTGCGAAAATGAATGGAAACACCTTAAAATGTCTCAAACCAATCCGATATACCAATTTGATGGGTCTCTGGGACCCCATAGGACAGGATGAGGTGTCTGTGGGAGCCCATTGAACAGGATGAGGGGTCTCTGGGACCACAGAGGACAGGATGATGGGTCTCTGGGACCCCATAGGACAGGGTGAGGGTCTCTGGGACCCCATAGCAAAGGATGAGGGGTCTCTGGTACCACGGAGGACAGGATGATGGGTCTCTGGGACCCCATAGGACAGGGTGAGGGTCTCTGGGACCCCATAGCACAGGAGGAGGGGTCTCTGGGACCACGGAGGACAGGATGATGGGTCTCTTGGACCCCATTAGACAGGATGATGGGTCTCTTGGACCCCATTGGACAGAATGAAGCGTCTCTTGGACCCCATAGGACAGGATGAGGGGTCTCTGGGACCTCATAGGACAAGATGATGGGTCTCTGGGAGCCCATAGGACAGGATGAGGGGTCTCTGGGACCCCATAGGACAGGATGAGGGTCTCTGGGACCCCATAGCACAGGATGAGGGGTCTCTGGGACCCTATAGGACAGGATGAGGGTCTCTGGGACCCCATAGCACAGGATGAGGGGTCTCTGGGACCACGGAGGACAGGATGATGGGTCTCTTGGACCCCACTGGACAGGATGAGGGGTCTCTGGGACCCCGTAGGACAGGATGTCAAGTGGATGGATGGAGCTGGTGTCTGAGAGAGAGAGTCGTGTGGAGCTGAGAGTCTTAATTAGCTTCGTAGCAACTCATTTAGCAGCGGCTTGAATGTAACGGGCGTTCATTAATATCAAAAAGCTCTAAAAGCTTTAATATTGTCCCCGAGTCCTTTGAGGAAATGTGGATGAAGGACGCTTTTCTGAAAAGGTGCCAAAAGGCCAAAATCTTTAACTAATTAGACCTG
>NW_022604003.1:0-5305 GCF_008692095.1 Etheostoma spectabile | reverse complement strand
CCATCATATGATTTACTGAAGGTAACAGTCATCACTCTTGTTTCTTTTTACACAAACAATGAGGCTCAACGCTCCCTGGTACTAACAGATGTTGGTTTGGACAGATTCTTTAGAAATATGGATGTCATTCACACGGCTACTTTTACTTCTATACTTTAAGTAAATTTCCAAGCCTGTATTTTGTTACATTTACTTGAGTAAAGAAGTCAGTACTTTTACCAGAGTATTTCTTAACATAAGTATCTGTACTTCTACTTAAGGACGGGAAGTGAGTACTTTTGCCATCTCTAGGAACTTGGATGGTTTTAAAACTTCTGATCATTGCAATACATGTCAGAACTGGAGAAATATGCAAAGTTCTGCAGGGATTGAGGTCGGTCTCGGCCAGCAGGATCCATAGCGCTCCTACACACACACCAGGGTTGGGATATTTCACCATAACACAGGAAGCTGTTGTATGTTGACTTTATGCTGTGTAATCTGCCCTACATTTCTGAAGACATCTACATGCCTACATTAATTAATAGCGCCACCTACTGACAGCAGGAAGTTAATGTATGTGACACAGATCATCTGATTAACATGAAGTTCAGAATCAGCTTCACATGGTGTTGTCTACACATGGTCTACAGCAACATGACCTTTCATTAGTGGGTGTTCTCTGTTCCACATTGTGGCCACAGGAAGTGGTACAAAAGGTACAATACGTCTTTTTCAGTGCCACACACTCCACGCCAAATAAGGCTAACTCATGCACACACAGTGTCTGATTATCCCAGAAATGCACAGCCACGTAGACCAGCGCTCCATCAGGACCCCCGACACCAATGTGGGAGGGCCCATTCACCACTGCTTACTGCTTTAATTAAAACTGTAGTATCAATAACATGTTTTCTTTTCTTTCCCACTGTGTGTAGATATGGCTGCTGTGAGCATTCTGTCATCTGAAGATCAGTTCCTGTGCTCCATCTGTCTGGATGTGTTCACTGATCCTGTCTCCACACCATGTGGTCACAACTTCTGCAAAAACTGCATCACTGAACACTGGAATACTAATAACCAGTACCTTTGTCCAATATGTAAAAAGGTTTTCAACACAAGACCTCAGCTGGACATCAACACCTTCATCTCTGAGATGGTGGCTCAGTTCAGACAGTCAGCTCAACAGAAAGCCAGCAGCAGCAGCTCAGAGCAACAAGTGTCCAAACCAGGAGAAGTTCCCTGTGACGTCTGCACTGGAACCAAACTGAAGGCCCTGAAGTCCTGCCTGGTGTGTCTGGTCTCCTACTGTGAGACTCACCTGGAGCCTCATCTGACCACGTCAGGTCTGAAAAGACATCAGCTGATCGACCCTGTGGAGAACCTGGAAGGCAGGATGTGTCCGGAGCATGATAAACCTCTGGAGCTGTTCTGTAGGACCGACCAGACATGTGTCTGCATGCTCTGCACTGTTTTAGACCACAAGACACATGATGTTGTTCCTCTGAAAGAAGAATATGAAGGAAAGAAGGCTGAGCTGAGGAAGACAAGGACTGAAATTCAGCAGATGATCCAGAAGAGACGACTGAAGGTTCAGGAGGTCAAACACTCAGTGGAGCTCAGTGAGGAAGATGCAGACAGAGAGATAGCAGAAGGTGTTCAGGTCTTCACTTCTCTGAAGGAGTCTGTTGAGAGAGGCCTGAATGAGCTCATCATCACCATCAAAGAGAAGCAGAAAACAAGAGAAAAACAGGCCGAAGCTTTCATCACAGAGCTGGAACAGGAAATCTCTGAGCTGATGAAGAGAAGCACTGAGATGGAGCAGATGTTACGCTCTGAAGACCACCTCCATCTTCTCCAGAGGGTCCAGTCCCTAAACATCCAACAACCTCCACCCACCAAGGACTGGACAGAGGTCAGCGTCCATCCATCATCCTATGAGGGGACTGTGGTGAAAGCTGTGGTTCAGCTGGAGGAGACGCTCAGTAAAGAGATGAAGAAGCTGCTTGAAGCCGAGCTGAAGAGGGTCCAGCAGTATGCAGTGGATGTGACTCTTGATCCTGATACAGCACATCCTAATCTCATCCTGTCTGATGATGAGAAACAAGTGAATCATAGTGATGTGATGAAGAATCTCCCAGACAACCCAGAGAGATTTTCTTATTGTGTTTTTCTTTTAGCAAAACAGAGTTTCTCTTCAGGCAGATTTTACTTTGAGGTTCAAGTTAAAGGAAAGACTGGATGGAATTTAGGAGTGGCCAGAGAGTCGATCGACAGGAAGGGAGACATCACACTGAGTCCTCAGAATGGTTACTGGACGATATGGTTGAGAAGTGGAAATGAATACAAAGCTCTTGCTGTCCCTTCAGTCCGTCTCTCTCTGAAGTCTCCTCCTCAGAAGGTGGGGGTGTTTGTGGACTATGAGGAGGGTCTGGTCTCCTTTTATGACGTAGATGCTGCAGCTCTTATCTACTCCTTTACTGGCTGCTCCTTCACTGAGAAACTCTTCCCATTCTTCTGTCCCTGTTTTAATGATGGTGGTAAAAACTCTGCCCCTCTGATCATCTCTCCTGTCAGAGTAAACTAATCACTGATCTCATTTCAGGTATTGATTCATTTTAAAGCAAGGGAACAAATGTACATATTCATATATTTTACATCTTATTTTCTACAGAATCTGTTTCCTGTGGTGACTGATTTACACTTTATTCCATTTATTATCATATGTTAAATGTGCAGCAATTCTTTACAAATTGAATCAAACTTCATCTTGACATATTTGGTGTCTTTAGAAACTGATTTCTTCTGGAAGTTATAATAAATGTCTGTGGGTTTAACAGAGGTTTAAATAGATATCGTCTACATAACGTGTGTCATGATGTATTAATTAATGTGATGATGAATTATGACTAGAAACAATAGCAGATATCCACTAATGGAGAAAAAAAAAATACTTTTCTCATTTTAAATAACTAAAATAAATTTAAATTGCAAATCTTTAGAGACATATGATGTAAATTGGTTGTCTGGTGTTTTTATTTTTTATATTCCTCAATAATGAGACAGGAATGAAAAAGGATGAATTATTGTGTTTGTTGAGACCAAGAATGATAATGGTGTTTTTCCTAAATCAGTTCTCCTGATATCACTTTAAACTGCTGGGTTGGTTCTTTCTACCACAACAGGACCTGATAGATAGATAGATAGATAGATAGATAGATAGATAGATAGATATAGATAGATAGATAGATAGATAGATAGATAGATAGATAGATAGATAGATAGATAGATAGATAGATAGATATTAAGGTAGGCAGTTAGTTTCCTATTTAGAGAACCTGCTGTTGCACTTATTATAAAGTTGATTATTTAAATCTTTTAGACATAATGGTTAATAATAACAACACTATAACTGAGAAGATGAATGTGATTTAGAGTTTTATTGTGAAGGAGCCGGAAGCTGCCTGTCGGAGCGCCGTATCCGGGGTGCTGGTGCTGAGGAGAGAGCATCCTCCGCGGCAGGTCCCCCAGGCCGGCCCTGTGTCCTCGGACATGTGATGTCAGAGAGGAGACCTTTATTACCGCTGGTCCCCGGGGGTTCATCACCGGGACGCTGACCCGTCTTCACCCCGCGCTCAGCCATGGGGGGTCTCTCCGAGGGGGGTGCAGGGTCGCCCGGACCCAGCAGACACGGACCGGGCTCCGGCTCCGCCAACAACGGCAAGAAAACGGCCAAAAAGTCGCGAACGAAAAGAGGCAAACGAGGCAGGAAAAGGCGGAATAAGAAGAACAGGAACAACAAAACACCGCCGCCGTATTTCCCCCCGGAGGTAATGTAGCTCCCGGTCTTTAGCCCCGGGATTACCGGGGACCTGCAGCTAGCTAGTCGTAACATGGCGCCAGAATAGTGTTATTGTGAGCTAGGCTTCATGCAGGAGTCCCCACAGCCGATACCTGCTGTTCTCTGGTCTGGAGAACACGTCACGCCAAACTCCATTACAAAATGTGACAATTAAAGAGGATTTCATCTGAAATGTTGAAGCACAAATGCCAAAGAAGTGGATTGAATACATTTTATGAAATAATAAAGACCAGGTAATAATTCGGCATATGTTCTAATGAGAAGAAGCAATGTTTACTTTACTATAATTGCATTCAACTGTCAACACGTAACGCTACGTGCGGCCGAGTTATTAGGTGGAGGGACTGCGGGATTACAGGGAAACAGTTGTGTAAACAGATATTCAGGCGATGTCACTGTATGCCGAATGGAGAAGTTCACCTCTTCTCAACAGGTACAGGTCCCAGTCCGTCGGTATGTTTTAGTTAACTCTCCCAGCATCGAATCAAACTTTAAAGTGGAAGAATGGTTAATGAAGTAAGGTCGCGCACGTCACTGCACACACAGGCCTGTGGTGTTAGAACAGTTAGCTAAAACACAAGTGGTATCAAACATATTTCTTCGACGTTTTTCCTCTCCACTGTGGCCCTGTTGCTGCTCTGGAGGAAACTAGAACTGTTGGGTCCTTGTAAATTCCGGAGTGTGGTCTATCTGTAAAGTGTCTTGAGATAATTCTTGTTATGAATTGATACTATAAATAAAATTGAATTGAATTGAATTCGACAACTGTATGAAATAGAAAGCGTTGGCTTATTATTTTATTACTTATTATTTATTACTGCTATGCTATAACGTTACCATAGTAACTGTTCTGGTTGGTTCCTGAACATTAAAAACAGATCAGGTTGTCCCCATGTTGTCCTCATGTTGTCTTCATGTTGTCCCCATGTTGTCCCCATGTTGTCCCCATGTTGTCCCCATGTTGTCTTCATGTTGTCCCCATGTTGTCCCCATGTTGTCTTCATGTTGTCCTCATGTTGTCCCCATGTTGTCTTCATGTTGTCCCCATGTTGTCCTCATGTTGTCCTCAACATGTCCTCATGTTGTCCCATGTTGTCCCCATGTTGTCCCCATGTTGTCCCCATGTTGTCCCCATGTTGTCTTCATGTTGTCTTCATGTTGTCCTCATGTTGTCCCCATGTTGTCCTCATGTTGTCCCCATGTTGTCCCCATGTTGTCCCCATGCTGCCCTCATGTTGTCCTCATGTTGTCCCCATGTTGTCCCTATGTTGTCCTCATGTTGTCTTCATGTTGTCTTCATGTTGTCCCCATGTTGTCTTCATGTTGTCTTCATGTTGTCCCCATGTTGTCCCCATGTTGTCTTCATGTTGTCTTCATGGTGCCCTCATGTTGTCCCCCTTTTGTCCTCATGTTGTCCCCATGTTGTCTTCATGTTGTCTTCATGTTGTCCTCATGTTGTCCCCA
>NW_022604002.1:0-5000 GCF_008692095.1 Etheostoma spectabile | reverse complement strand
GACAGGTCAGAGAGAGACAGACAGACAGGTCAGAGAGACAGACAGGTTAGAGACAGGTTAGAGAGACAGACAGGTTAGAGACAGGTTAGAGAGACAGACAGGTTAGAGACAGGTTAGAGAGACAGACAGGTCAGAGAGACAGGCCAGAGACAGACAGGTCAGAGACAGACAGGTCAGAGACAGACAGGCCAGAGACAGACAGGCCAGAGACAGGCCAGAGACAGACAGGTCAGAGACAGACAGGCCAGAGACAGACCAGAGACAGACAGGTCAGAGACAGACAGGTCAGAGACAGACAGGCCAGAGACAGGTCAGAGACAGACAGGTCAGAGACAGACAGGCCAGAGACAGGTCAGAGACAGACAGGCCAGAGACAGGTCAGAGACAGACAGGTCAGAGACAGGTTAGAGAGAGACAGACAGGCCAGAGACAGACCAGAGACAGACAGGTCAGAGACAGACAGGTCAGAGACAGGTCAGAGACAGACAGGTCAGAGACAGGTTAGAGAGAGACAGACAGGTCAGAGAGACAGACAGGTCGGGGACAGGTCAGAGAGAGACAGGTAAGAGAGACAGACAGTCCAGAGACAGGTCAGAGAAACAGATAGGTCAGAGAGACAGACAGGCCAGAGAGAGACAGGTTAGAGACAGACAGGTCAGAGACAGACAGGTCAGAGAGACAGACAGGTTAGAGAGACAGACAGGTTAGAGACAGGTTAGAGAGACAGACAGGTTAGAGACAGGTTAGAGAGACAGACAGGTCAGAGAGACAGGCCAGAGACAGACAGGTCAGAGACAGACAGGTCAGAGACAGACAGGCCAGAGACAGACAGGTCAGAGACAGACAGGTCAGAGACAGGCCAGAGACAGACAGGCCAGAGACAGACAGGTCAGAGACAGGTCAGAGACAGACAGGTCAGAGACAGGCCAGAGACAGACAGGCCAGAGACAGACAGGCCAGAGACAGACAGGCCAGAGACAGACAGGCCAGAGACAGACAGGTCAGAGACAGGCCAGAGACAGACAGGTCAGACAGACAGGTCAGAGACAGACAGGCCAGAGACAGGCCAGAGACAGACAGGTCAGAGACAGGCCAGAGACAGACAGGTCAGAGACAGACAGGTCAGAGACAGACAGGTCAGAGACAGGCCAGAGACAGGTCAGAGACAGACAGGTCAGAGACAGACAGGTCAGAGACAGGCCAGAGACAGACAGGTCAGAGACAGGCCAGAGACAGGCCAGAGACAGGTCAGAGACAGACAGGCCAGAGACAGACAGGTCAGAGACAGACAGGTCAGAGACAGGTCAGAGAGAGACAGACAGACAGGTCAGAGAGACAGACAGGTTAGAGACAGGTTAGAGAGACAGACAGGTTAGAGACAGGTTAGAGAGACAGACAGGTTAGAGACAGGTTAGAGAGACAGACAGGTCAGAGAGACAGGCCAGAGACAGACAGGTCAGAGACAGACAGGCCAGAGACAGACAGGCCAGAGACAGGCCAGAGACAGACAGGTCAGAGACAGACAGGCCAGAGACAGACAGGTCAGAGACAGGTCAGAGACAGGTCAGAGACAGACAGGTCAGAGACAGACAGGTCAGAGACAGACAGGTCAGAGACAGGCCAGAGACAGACAGGCCAGAGACAGACAGGTCAGAGACAGACAGGCCAGAGACAGACAGGTCAGAGACAGACAGGTCAGAGACAGACAGGTCAGAGACAGGCCAGAGACAGACAGGTCAGAGACAGACAGGTCAGAGACAGACAGGCCAGAGACAGACAGGTCAGAGACAGGCCAGAGACAGACAGGCCAGAGACAGACAGGTCAGAGACAGACAGGTCAGAGACAGGCCAGAGACAGACAGGTCAGAGACAGGCCAGAGACAGACAGGTCAGAGACAGACAGGTCAGAGACAGGCCAGAGACAGACAGGTCAGAGACAGACAGGTCAGAGACAGGCCAGAGACAGACAGGTCAGAGACAGACAGGTCAGAGACAGGCCAGAGACAGACAGGTCAGAGACAGGCCAGAGACAGACAGGTCAGAGACAGGCCAGAGACAGGCCAGAGACAGGTCAGAGACAGACAGGCCAGAGACAGACAGGTCAGAGACAGACAGGTCAGAGACAGACAGGCCAGAGACAGGTCAGAGAGAGACAGACAGACAGGTCAGAGAGACAGACAGGTTAGAGACAGGTTAGAGAGACAGACAGGTTAGAGACAGGTTAGAGAGACAGACAGGTTAGAGACAGGTTAGAGAGACAGACAGGTCAGAGAGACAGGCCAGAGACAGACAGGTCAGAGACAGACAGGTCAGAGACAGACAGGCCAGAGACAGACAGGCCAGAGACAGGCCAGAGACAGACAGGTCAGAGACAGACAGGCCAGAGACAGACCAGAGACAGACAGGTCAGAGACAGACAGGTCAGAGACAGACAGGCCAGAGACAGGTCAGAGACAGACAGGTCAGAGACAGACAGGCCAGAGACAGGTCAGAGACAGACAGGCCAGAGACAGGTCAGAGACAGACAGGTCAGAGACAGGTTAGAGAGAGACAGACAGGCCAGAGACAGACCAGAGACAGACAGGTCAGAGACAGACAGGTCAGAGACAGGTCAGAGACAGACAGGTCAGAGACAGGTTAGAGAGAGACAGACAGGTCAGAGAGACAGACAGGTCGGGGACAGGTCAGAGAGAGACAGGTAAGAGAGACAGACAGTCCAGAGACAGGTCAGAGAAACAGATAGGTCAGAGAGACAGACAGGCCAGAGAGAGACAGGTTAGAGACAGACAGGTCAGAGACAGACAGGTCAGAGAGACAGACAGGTTAGAGAGACAGACAGGTTAGAGACAGGTTAGAGAGACAGACAGGTTAGAGACAGGTTAGAGAGACAGACAGGTCAGAGAGACAGGCCAGAGACAGACAGGTCAGAGACAGACAGGTCAGAGACAGACAGGCCAGAGACAGACAGGCCAGAGACAGGCCAGAGACAGACAGGTCAGAGACAGACAGGCCAGAGACAGACCAGAGACAGACAGGCCAGAGACAGACAGGTCAGAGACAGACAGGCCAGAGACAGGTCAGAGACAGACAGGTCAGAGACAGACAGGCCAGAGACAGGTCAGAGACAGACAGGCCAGAGACAGGTCAGAGACAGACAGGTCAGAGACAGGTTAGAGAGAGACAGACAGGCCAGAGACAGACCAGAGACAGACAGGTCAGAGACAGACAGGTCAGAGACAGACAGGTCAGAGACAGGTTAGAGAGAGACAGACAGGTCAGAGAGACAGACAGGTCGGGGACAGGTCAGAGAGAGACAGGTAAGAGAGACAGACAGTCCAGAGACAGGTCAGAGAAACAGATAGGTCAGAGAGACAGACAGGCCAGAGAGAGACAGGTTAGAGACAGACAGGTCAGAGACAGACAGGTCAGAGAGACAGACAGGTCAGAGAGACAGACGGGGTTCTCACCGTTCTGGATCTGAGCGACTTTCTTTGAGATCTCACTGATGATCTGAAACACAACGACCAGAGTTAGTACCACACACACACACACACGCACACGCACGCACGCACGCACGAACACACACACAGAGACACACACACACACACACACACAGACACACACACACACACACAGAGACACACACACACACACAGACACAGAGACACACACACGCACGCACGCACACACGCACACGCCACCACCATGTGTATGCATCGCCTTTCTGTTTTTAATGATGAATATTAAAATATCCTCTGCTATGCTAACAGCTGCTATGCTAACAGGTCAGCCCCATGATGACCCACATAGCTACCATTGGTTAGCAACTGACGTAGCATGCTAGCTAGCTACATGTCCCAAAACAAGCCGTTCCCCTGATCATTAACAACACATACAACAATATCAGGTACATTACAGATAGAAACTAGCTTCAACAAGGTAAACAAACGAGGTGAAGGCGGGTTTGGGAGCCGGCTAGCCAATCAGCTAGCTGGCTGGGCTAGCTTGTTGTTAGCTGCAGCTAGCTTTGGACTGCTCTCTGGCTGCAGTGTCATCTGTAGTCTTAATGAAGAAGAAACTACAGGAAGTGTTCGTACCTGCCGTCTCCATTTCTCAGCTTTAGGAAGTTCACTGCACTCTGACGCCAGAAAAGGTCTCCGCTCCTAAAAAGACAGACAGGTGAGAGACAGACAGGTAGGAGAGAGAGACTTTCATTTACAGAACTGAGGCATAATTGATGATGTAAAACATTAGAACAGGAAGTAGAAACACAAGAACAGGAAGTAGAAACTGACCTTGACCTTCCCCTCCTCCATCTGAGCCTGTCTGAACCGAGCCAGAGCCGTCCTGCCACACAGACAATTAGGGTTAGGGGTAGTGGGGGGGCGGTAGTGGATGATAGTGGATGGCTGCTAGCTACTGGGGGGCAGTAATGATAATGGATGGCTGCTAGCTGCTGGGGGGGCAGTAATGATAGTGGATGGCTGCTAGCTGCTGGGGGGGCAGTAATGATAGTGGATGGCTGCTAGCTGCTGGGGGGCAGTAATGATAGTGGATGGCTGCTAGCTGCTGGGGGCTCCTGCCTGTCTTTATCTGTCTGTCTGTCTGTGTGTCTGTCTGTGTGTCTGTGTGTGTCTGTCTGTCTGTGTGTGTCTGTCTGTCTGTGTGTGTCTGTGTGTGTCTGTGTGTCTGTCTGTCTGTCTGTCTGTCTGTCTGTCTGTCTGTCTGTCTGTGTGTCTGTCTGTCTGTCTGTCTGTGTGTCTGTCTGTGTGTCTGTGTGTTGTGTGTCTGTGTGTCTGTGTGTCTGTCTGTGTGTGCTGTCGTGTGTCTGTGTGTCTGTGTGTCTGTGTCTCTGTCTGTCTGTCGTTGTCTGTCTGTCTGTGTCTGTCTGTCTGTGTCTTGTCTGTCTGTCTGTGTCTGTCGGTCTGTCTGTGTGTCTGTCTGTCTGTCTGTCTGTCTGTGTCTGTCCTGTGTGTCTGTGTGTCTGTGTGTCTGTCTGT